>NC_079514.1:46131902-46170823 GCF_000801105.2 Raphanus sativus | reverse complement strand
AGATGATTAAGGTACAAAACAAAAACAATATAAATCTGTATGCCATTTTAACTAATCATATTACTTTGATGTGGCAGTTTCTGGAATGAAAATGAGGATTTGGTGAGTGTAGGGGAGATAAGAGTGATCAGGATGGGGCACTTAGACATGAAGCCGTTTGTGCTAGCAGTGAAGAAGAAACTTAGATGAGGTTCAAGAGCAAAAGCAGGGGTAAAAGCTATGGAGTTGTGTTCATTTTGGGAAGGACAAGTTGGAGATGTGCATTGGTATCCATTTAAAGTGGATGAATCTGATGGAATCGCAAAGGTATGGACTTACAACATATAGACTTTTTGAACATTTCCTTCTATTACAAAGTATATCTCAAGATCTCTTACGTGAAAATATATGCAGAATGTGGTTGCTAAAAACGATGAGAAGCTGGTTAAGCTGAAGGAGAACTTTGCGATGAAGTGGTGAGAGCAAAAATGGAGATAGTGGATTACAACCCGAGCGGTGGCTACGTGGGTTCAGAGCTGTGGAACTTTGAGAAGAACCGAAAGGCTTGGATGGAGGAAGCAGCGGAGGTGATGTTGAAGATAAGGAAGAAGGTCGTGGCTATGAAGAACAAGCAAAAGAGGCTTCCAGTTCCTAATACTTGGAACAATGACGCTAATGCTGTTTTCTACATTTGAAAATAAGGTATTACCTTATTATTAAAAACTATCTGGATTTTGTTGTTTCAGTCTCTCAGATTTAGTCTCTTTTCCAAGGTGGGTGTAATCAAATGGTCTGAGGATCAACAGTAAGATCAAGACTTTTTTTACTCTGCTGATCAAGTGCCTGAAGCAATATCTAAGAGAGTTTATTCATTTTTTATGTGTACTCCTTATTGATGTACGAACTCTTATTACCTTTTTATTTATTTCTCAACGCTATTGGATAGGTTAGTTCGTGGTGATTTACTTCTTTGACATTTGTTGCAGGTCGTGCATGGTTATTCTTTGACAATTTTTGAGGGGGTTGTTTCATAGTACATATTTTAAATTAGGGTAAGTATATATTTGATTTTATGAAAAGCACGAGTCTAAAGGGCATTTTTTTGGTGGATAACATAAATGAAATATTTCTATTATGTCAATGCCAATTGAATCAATGTTATTAACTGTGAATTAGAACTTTTTGGTATTTTCCGGTTTTCCGGATGACATAATTGGTCAAGTATTTACTTCATTGATTCCAACGGTCGCAGCTGCAGAATCCGCTTTGTTGTTAGCCCATTTTGTTATAGATTTCTAAGTCATTGCTGTAGAATTTATTAATAGCATTCAAGGTTAATCTAAAGTTTATATTAAAAAATTGTTCTAACATTATATATGTGAAGATAATATAGAAATGTGTTCTTATTATTAGAAACATAACAAGAAAAGAGATAATAACTAAAATAGTATAGTGTCATAAAATATATTTGATAACAAATACATTAAAATAGAAAATAAATTAATATCAAAAGTTAAGTAAAATGAATATAATATTTATTATCACTTAAAATTTTCTGAAAGACAAAAATCATTATTATACACATCACTTGCTAATGTAAACCTAAAACACAAACTATAAAATCATACAAAAATCTAAAACTATATCACATATAAATTATATCCCGCCCGTAGGACGGGTCTACCCTAGTGACTTTATATAGTACCCTTTCGATTTCAGAATGATCCATGATTTATAAAAATAATGTTTATAAAAGATCCATATTTTACATGTTCAATAAATACAGAAAATATTACATTTATTTATCAAAAATTTAGGGATTTTTTAATGTGTGAAAATTATTAAAACATACATTATATTATTTCGAAGCGAAGGGAGTAAAATACATGTAAACTCTTTAATACTCAAATCATTATTTATGCATGTTGATTTTTGTCCTTTCCTTTGTCTCTCATTATTTATGTCATGTTGATTTTTGTCCTTTCCTTTGTCTCTTTTGTTTGTTGGCAAAAACTACATATTTATGCAATATTATGATAGAAAAGGTAAACGTCATAAATTAGGTCCCCACCGTTTCAACAACTGACTAGATTAATTCTTGATATGCTTGAAAATGTTATTGGTTGCAGTGGTGATAATTTGAGAAAGGAAATTAGGAAGCTCACCTTAAGGATTTATAAGTCCCCTAATAAACTTGAGAAGCACCACAAAAGAAAAAAAGAAAATAAAATGTAGTGATAACCAGAATGAAAAAACGGGACTTAAATGGTAGATGAAACGAGAAAGAATCTCATGTCTACTTTCTAGATGAAGACCTGATCTCAGGTTAGTTTTTCTTATTTTATATATGTTTTAAAATTGTATAGAGATATTATTTTGTTAACTTTGAGTGAGTAACATACACATTTTTTTTCTGATATAATGTTGCCTCATCTTGAAAAGTAGGATGTCAGTTATTCTAGAAAAATATGGTCAATTTTTTTTAACAAGAGCCTGAGATTCATATCTTATACTAATATTTTGTTGGCTTTGGAAAAAGAGAAAACAATATTTTACCTTTATATATTGGGTCTATACTGAAGTTTTGCAAAATATAACAGTAATTTTTATTTTTTAAGTTTAATTTGTCACTAATAACCCTGAAATAAAATTTCTTTTTGTTGTAATTTTTACCTATTATACTTAAAAATATATGTGTACATATAACAATGTCCGTTCATAGCACGCAAAAGAATACTAGTACTAATATGAAGTGCAAGTGCTCATAAATCTGATATTATTTTATTTCCATCGAAAATATACTCTTTATGTTTTAAAATAATACATTGTTTTAGATTTTTCACACTTTTTAATAAAACATATCAAAACTTAGTTTTAAATTTATAGTTTTTGTAACTTTATTTTCTATATTTTTAAATCAATAGGATTTTAGAAAATGCAATTAATGTTTTTGAGCAGATGTTCTCCAAAAAATTTGATGTCATACAATCCATGGTGAAAAGACTTCCAGGAATAGCTCTCATGATCCAGAAGAACGATCCCGATTCCTACGGCAATACTCTTTTCGCAGTTGAGATTGCAAAGACAGATAGAAGAAGTAAGACAAGTGCTCTTCGCTGAAATGGATTTAGTAATTTATTAGTATACTAATTGTTTTAAGTAGTCTATAATTATCAAATCCGTCGTAGTCTAGCTGATTAGGATACTCGGCTTTCAACCGAGAGACCCGTACTCGAGTCCCGGAGATTTTTTCTCACAAGCTATCTGTTTTGAAAATATAAAAAATGTATTTAAAAAAAAAATTCTCTGGAATATGCATCTTTTTGAAACAGACGGAATAGTATCTTATGAAATATTGTTAGCAGATGCTATGTAGAAGTGTTATATGTACTCATTAAAAACAATACATACTAGGACAACTTTTATATATAAAAAGAATTCAGATATTTTGTTTACCAACAGTAAATAACTATATAGTTTGAAAACAATACATACTAGGACAACTTTTAAGTTGATGTCCTAAAAATTATAAGGTTGTTAGGCATCTGTATTTAGAAATATCCAGAAGAAAATAAAAGGATTTAGAAACAGAGATGTGGACATAGAAAAACAAAGATCTTGAAAAGGAAATATGCCAAAGGAATATGCGTTAACTCGAATTGGTTGGTAGCTGCGATTGATTTTCCACTTGTTAAGGTTATGTTTTTGTTACATTACATGTACAATTGCTGACACACACCTTTTGCTCTCCCAATTCTAAACATTAGACATTACCTTTGTCATACAATTTTTACTATAAATAAATAAACCTATATATATATATATATTTGTGGAAATGGGATGTCATAATGAGTTATGGTAGTTTACACACAATTGCTATACACTTAAGGCTTCAATTTTGTAGTATAAGTGTCATATAGTATTTGTTTATTAAATTTCCTTGTACATATTAAATAACTTGCGGGGATAGCTCAGTTGGGAGAGCGTCAGACTGAAGATCTGAAGGTCGCGTGTTCGATCTACGCTCACCGCAATCTCTAATTTTTTATCCATTTCTCTTAACTGTTACTGCGTCGTTTGTATTAAAAAGAAACTTGAAACTAGGCTTTATCAAGGAAGTGTGTCTGAAAAAGCTCTTTCTCAAACCCATAACGTATCTTATTTATACTCTGAATATCCAGATTATGGTCCGTGTTTCTTCTTTACATGTCAAAAGTAAAAAGAAAAATAAAAAAAAACAAGCTTTGGAGTTAGAACTTATGCGCACTTATATGAAGAATTTAAGTGACTCTTCCCCCTTTAACTTCTCGGACAAACCTGCCAACTTCTTTGTTCATTCAGATGTAAAATATAATATCGCATGTACTGGTCGTGAATCGTGATTCAAACAGATAACAACTAGGTCTGTGGAATTGGATTTCGGTTTGGGTCTATTCAAGTTTCAGCTTTCAGATATATAAATTCAGCCTCATTCAAATATTATAAAAGTTTGGATTGGATTCAATTCAGATTTAGTGGAGTTCGGTTCAGGTTTAATTACATGTCTAAAATTTGGTTGAAATCGAAATATTTTGGTTTCATATATTTATGGGATTGTCGGTTCTAAAAATATTAACTTATACTCGATAAAACTCAATATATTTTCAATTTTTTGTATAAATTTGTGTATTTGTCTTTCTAAACCATATTGCTGTCTTTCAAAATAATTTCTGAAGATTTGGTAGCTTTCTACGAACGAGAATCATACATAATACTAATGAAATACACAAATTAAAGTTAACACTACCAACTCTATAAATGTAAGAAACACTTGTTAAACTTTAAAATAACAACAATGTTTAAATTTTAACAGTAAACTTATTCGTAAGTGAACTTCAAATACTTTAAATGTAATTGTTAAAACATAGAAACATTATTATCAATCTACTAATAATAGGAATCTTGATTAATTCTAAAAGGTGTGAATTCCATTTAAATTGAAGATTATGTGTTTATTTTTATGAAAGGTCATATACTTTCACAAAAATATTTACAGTTATTTATATAAAGTTAATATTAATGTGAAAAGTTGCATCTTTTTAAAAAATTACATAAAAATTTGTATTCATATATAATTATTACTTAGTGGTATTTTGTTCGATGATAGTACTCATGACACATTCTAGAAACTTAAAAATTGGCGAACAATATATACATTTGTTAAAACATGCAATTTCCAAAAGGGTGTATATTTCGAAAATACAAAAGAAACCAAAAAGACACTTTTTCAGATTAGTAAGTTGATGATCTCATATTTTTATCGACCGAACAAATTCATTGAGTTAGATTGCATAGTCAAAACGAACTTAACCATATGGTTTTAGTAAAACAATTCAATGTATCAATCAACTAAAAAGGTGTATCATTCTAAAATCAAAAGAGGTTTTTTAAAAAGATGCATCGTTCATACATTAAAGAAGAGGGTGAAAGAATAAATCGTTAAACAATTAAAAGAAATGTAAAATGGAGTATTATTCGAAAATTAAAAAAAGCGTGTGAAACAGTGCATCATTTAAAAATTAAAAGAGGTCAGTAAAAGAGTGCATCATAAAAAGACACGTCTTTACTAAACCATTTTGACGATTTCAGATCTAATAAATAGATAAAAATCTTGTTTGTTAAATTACAAACTTGTGATAATTTGAACCGTTAGATTCAATATTTTTATTAAAATGTTTAACGAAATAGTTCAGTGAAATGTTTATATGATTAATTTTCTGAAAAGATGCAATTTTTCAATAAATGAACATGTATTGTACTTAAGTGAATGAATTTCTTAAATGTTTTTATTATGAAAGGGTTCAATGGTTAAGTTTTTGAAAAAATATACCTCACATTTTTTTCTTTGTAAAACTTTGATGTCATACTTAGGATTCTAAAAAAAAATCCTAGCCATCAGATTAGAAATAAAGAATAAACTTTACCGTTGGAATTAATTGTTTTAATCCTAATTGCTAGTATTATTATAGTACCTTTAGACGACTTCTGTCCAAACCAAAACGTTTTTTTATGTTTTACGCTAATACAAAACTTCTTCATGTGTAGACTCCTGAACGTTAACGATGGTTAGGTAAAACTGGCTATACATATATAAACTTGTGTAATAAAATAAACTTGTAAGACTTACTCTACTTCTTTAAAATCATCAAAGCGCAGTGATAAATCTCATTGTAAAGAGCTCAACTATTCAATAATGACGCTGTGACTTCGACGTAAGGAGAAGAAGAAAAACTATTTATGTGCGCATATTCATAATTACACTTTGTACAACCATTATACAATCTATAATTAAGCACTAAGTTGAAAGGTTATGTGTTTATTTTTATGAAATGTTAAGTACTTTCACAAAAATATTTACAGTTATTTATATAAAGTTAATATTAATGTGAAAAGTTGCATCTTTTAAAAAATTACATAAAAGTTGTATTTTTTAGTTTTTAATATGAAAAGTTGTATCTATTGGTTGTGAGTTCTTGGTCTGAAAAGTTGCATCGATTGGTTATGTCTTTTCAAATCTACTTATATTGTTTCTTTTTGTCATACAAATTGTTTCTTGTGCAATTCACTTTTTGTCTTTCATTTAAATTGTTTCTGATTATGATATATGACGTGGTTTTCTCTCCAAGAGATCGGTTACTCGGTTAGTTGACAGATAGTTTTAGTTGAACAATAAATGATATATATATATATATATATGTCTTTTTCATTTAAAATATTTTTCTTGATATTATTTGATTATTTTCCCATTTTACTTATATTAGACATTTTAAGTCTATGGAAAGTCAAAGAATATATCTTTTCTATTTTGTAACACATACACTTCTTTGAAAAAAATAATAAGATGCTTTACGTAAAATATAAATTATACAAAATAGTAAATATTTTTTAATAAATTGAGTTAACAAAAATAATTTAAAACATGCACATAAACTTCAATGTGTGTCTTTACCAACAGGTTATAACTTTTAAGTTATGCAGTATTTTTTCATGTAACAATTGAATAGTTTATGAGTATTTATTTTTATTATTCTCAATTTTATCTCTATTTAAAGTATTTTTATTTTATTTTACACGAAAAGATGTATTTTTTTTGTTTCAAAGATTCTTTTCTTGTAAAGAAATGTATCCCTTAAAAGTATTAAAAATGTTGCAAAGTCGTATTCTTCCAAATTTGTAACACATGCATTTTTTAAAAACAATTATAATTTTCTTTTTGTAAAATGTTATTTTATAAAATATATCATATTTATATTTATAAAATGAGTTCATGTGCGATATTGCATGGGTTTTTTTATCTAGTATGTAATAATAATAATAAATAATAATAATAAGAGTGATTTTAAGAACTTTTTTGCTCCAGAATCATCTATTTCTCTCTCACTTATGGCATAAAATCTCATTTGACGATCGAGAATAACATTTATACGGAAGTACCTGTATTGACCATACAATTTTAGCAATAAATCGGTGTATTCGTCGGTCAACAAAAGACCATCATAAAAAACAATATTTTATGACGGACGGAAAGCAAATGTCCTTACTTGAGAAAAAACTCTTAAGTTGGAGTCTACATATTGCTTTTAAATAGATAACAGATGTCCCGATAATATACAAACATACTGCAGAGAAAGATAAGATTAGAAGAAAACTAGTAAACGTGAAAATATGGAGAGAATAACTCCACTTTTTTACTCGTTAGCCTACTTATCATGTTTGCCTCAGGTATTATTATATCTCTCAATTGTTATGTTTATTTTATTTATTTGCCGCAATTTTCATACAGTTTCAAAAGTTTTTTAGTATAATTTTGTGATCACATTTTTCTCACATTTATTTTATGATAAGTTTAATGATGTATACAATGTTACAGTTGTGAATCAGACTAGAGCAAATATATGCATTGATGGACTAGGCACTTGCAAAAGCTGCGACCAGAGATGCAAGTCCAAACATGGGCCATCAAGCCAAGGTGACTGTGATGACCGCTCCATTGGGGGGCCTCTGTGCAGGTGCCACTACCAATGTGAATCACCCTCGGTGACTCCACGCAATACTTGCAATGGTGGGGCCGGTTTATGTAGTGTAAAGTGCCCCCAAAAATGTTGCGATATTAACTGTGCATTTAAGTATGCAGGTGGAAGTGGGATGTGTTACACCCTCGGTAATTCTAATGTTTGCCAATGCAAGTATCCTTGTTAAAGCTGGCTGGCAAAATTGTAAACAGATTTTTTCTTTGTAGTACGATGATAAAATAATAACAATCTAAACTCTAGTTTCCATTATTAGTAGTTTTGATAAAGAAAAAACATTAATACCAGCCAAATAAAAATATATATTAGACTAAGTATTTGAGTTAATTTCATGTAAAATGTTGTATCTGTGTGTCTTAAATCTCTGTGCACCAGTAAAAGTCCAGCATTCATTGGTACGGTATGTTTTTTCGGTTTAGAAAATTTACCTTTTCTAGATAAGTACGTATTTCTATAGAGAAAAAAATGAGTTTTGAGGCTGCTATAAATACTGGTTTAAAGGTTTGTAAGATTATTCATTCACACAATAATAAGAAACTCTAAATGGATATTTGTCTCAATACGTTTTGCTCTTTAATTTCTTCAAAGTTAATTCACGTTCGTTCACAACATAAAAAATAAGTATTTTTGGTATTCAATAACAACTTATTATGTTTTGGATACAATTGAAATCATATTTGGTATAAGTCTTTTTTAAAAAGATTTTGAATTATCAGTTTTTTCAGATATTTATTTGAGTTCATGTAAAACTCATAATCCGAAATTCCATAAACAAGATCTATTTAGTATTTATGTCGAATTTGGATTGGTTTGGTTTCATTTTTATCGAGTCGGATTCGGCGAAATTTTTTGATTATGATTAAGATCGATGGTTTAAGTATGCAAGCAAGCAAGTTACAAAAAAAAAAAAAAAGTATGCAAGCAAGCCAAACCACAGTACCACACCACACAACCACCAGAGTTCCTCTAGATTTACTGTTACTTGAACAGAGAATTAAAAAAGGGAATGACCTTCAAAGAATATATCTTTTCTATTTTGTAACACATACACTTCTTTGAACAAAATAATAAGATGCTTTACGTAAAATATAAATTATACAAAATAGTATATATTTTTTTAATAAATTGAGTTAACGAAAATGATTTAAAACAGGCACATAAACTTCAATGTGTGTCTTTACCAACAGGTTATAACTTTTAAGTTATGCAGTATTTTTTCATGTAACAATTGAATAGTTTATGAGTATTTATTTTTATTATTCTCAAATTTATCTCTATTTAATGTACTTTTATTTTATTTTACACGAAAAGATGTATTTTTTTGTTTCAAAGATTCTTTTCTTGTAAAGAAATGTATCCTTTAAAAATATTAAAAATGTTGCAAAGTCGTATTCTTCCAAATTTGTAACACATGCATTTTTTAAAAACAATTATAATTTTCTTTTTGTAAAATGTTATTTTATAAAATATATCATATTTATATTTATAAAATGAGTTCATGTGCGATATTGCATGGGTTTTTTTATCTAGTATGTAATAATAATAATAAATAATAATAATAAGAGTGATTTTAAGAACTTTTTGCTCCAGAATCATCTATTTCTCTCTCACTTATGGCATAAAATCTCATTTGACGATCGAGAATAACATTTATACGGAAGTACCTGTATTGACCATACAATTTTAGCAATAAATCGGTGTATTCGTCGGTCAACAAAAGACCATCATAAAAAACAATATTTTATGACGGACGGAAAGCAAATGTCCTTACTTGAGAAAATACTCTTAAGTTGGAGTCTACATATTGCTTTTAAATAGATAACAGATGTCCCGATAATATACAAACATACTGCAGAGAAAGATAAGATTAGAAGAAAACTAGTAACCGTGAAAATATGGAGAGAATAACTCCACTTGTATTACTCGTTAGCCTACTTATCATG
This sequence comes from Raphanus sativus, assembly GCF_000801105.2. NCBI lineage: Eukaryota > Viridiplantae > Streptophyta > Magnoliopsida > Brassicales > Brassicaceae > Raphanus > Raphanus sativus. The sequence continues at coordinate 46,160,832 of NC_079514.1, read as the reverse complement.
TTTGCCTCAGGTATTATTATATCTCTCAATTGTTATGTTTATTTTATTTATTTGCCGCAATTTTCATACAGTTTCAAAAGTTTTTTAGTATAATTTTGTGATCACATTTTTCTCACATTTATTTTATGATAAGTTTAATGATGTATACAATGTTACAGTTGTGAATCAGACTAGAGCAAATATATGCATTGATGGACTAGGCACTTGCAAAAGCTGCGACCAGAGATGCAAGTCCAAACATGGGCCATCAAGCCAAGGTGACTGTGATGACCGCTCCATTGGGGGGCCTCTGTGCAGGTGCCACTACCAATGTGAATCACCCTCGGTGACTCCACGCAATACTTGCAATGGTGGGGCCGGTTTATGTAGTGTAAAGTGCCCCCAAAAATGTTGCGATATTAACTGTGCATTTAAGTATGCAGGTGGAAGTGGGATGTGTTACACCCTCGGTAATTCTAGTGTTTGCCAATGCAAGTATCCTTGTTAAAGCTGGCTGGCAAAATTGTAAACAGACTTTTTCTTTGTAGTACGATGATAAAATAATAACAATCTAAACTCTAGTTTCCATTATTAGTAGTTTTGATAAAGAAAAAACATTAATACCAGCTAAATAAAAATATATATTAGACTAAGTATTTGAGTTAATTTTCATGTAAAATATTGTATCTGTGTGTCTTAAATCTCTGTGCACCAGTAAAAGTCCAGCATTCATTGGTACGGTATGTTTTTCGGTTTAGAAAATTTACCTTTTCTAGATAAGTACGTATTTCTATAGAGAAAAAATCGGGTTTTGAGGCTGCTATAAATACGGGTTTAAGGGTTTGTAAGATTATTCATTCACACAATAATAAGAAACTCTAAATGAATATTTGTCTCAATACGTTTTGCTCTTTAATTTTGCTCTTTAATTTCTTCAAAGTTAATTCACGTTCGTTCACAACATAAAAAATAAGTATTTTTGGTATTCAATAACAACTTATTATGTTTTGGATACAATTGAAATCATATTTGGTATAAGTTTTTTTTTAAAGATTTTGAATTATCAGTTTTTTCAGATATTTATTTGAGTTCATGTAAAACTCATAATCCGAAATTCCATAAACAAGATCTATTTAGTATTTATGTCGAATTTGGATTGGTTTGGTTTCATTTTTATCGATTCGGATTCGGCGAAATTTTTAAATTATGATTTAAGATCGATGGTTTAAGTATGCAAGCAAGCCAAACCACAGTACCACACCACACAACCACCAGAGTTCCTCTAGATTTACTGTTGTTACTTGAACAGAGAATTAAAAAAGGGAATGACCTTGATCAGGGATTACAAAACCATTTATTTAGTTTATGCTTTTTTCGTATGAAATTAAGAGTGTAAGGGTTGTTTTGAAAATTTACTTTGATTAAACAAGTGAACTCAACAGAGTTGAGTCCACGGGAGCTTCCCACTAAAAAAAACTAAAACTGTTTCTTCTTCTGCCATCTGAATTAAACAAAGTCAAGAGGAGAGGAGAGGAGGCGATACACTCGAGTTTTTGAATTGAATGCTTCCTTTTCTACACTTCTGCTAGTTATGGATCTCCGTCTTCTTCTATCATCTCTCATTCCCTCATTGCAATCCGTAAGCTCTCTCTCTCTCTCTCTCTCTCTCTCTCTCTCTCTCTCTCTTTCTACCTTTTCGATTCAACGCCCCTGATCAATTCGTAATTTAGGTTTACGTGCTGGTGTTTTACTTCGTCTACTTGGCCGTCGCCGGAGAAATCCTCCCTGGAAAAGTTATCCGCGGCGTCGTTTTGTCAGATGGCTCTCACCTTCGTTACCGATGCAATGGTTGGTTACTTGGATCTGATTCTATTATTCTCTGAGCTCTCGAGAGTTTGATTTGTCTCCAAAATGATGTTCAGGTCTACTGGCACTAACAATGCTGGTCACTATTTTGGGAGTTTCTGCAAAACTCGGCGTTTTGTCACCTCTTGTAAGTGTTGTTGGTACTATGAATCTTTGATTGATGATATATGCTTTTACCTCATAGCATGAAGATGTTATTTGATTTAGGTGGTTGCTGATAGAGGACTTGAGTTGCTCTCTGCTACTTTTATCTTCTGTGTTTTGGTAAGATTTATTAATATCTGTATTGTGGATCTTGTTCTTAAACCATAGTATCAGATTTAAGCTCCATTGTTTCTGTTATTAATTCTCAGGTGACATTGGTATTGTACATCACCGGGCGCAATTCTTCGGATAAGAGTTCTTCCCTAAAGCCTCATATCTCAGGAAATCTTGTAGAAGACTGGTACTTGGCATAATAGATTTGTACATATACTCTTTTTCTTATCCCACAAACTGTTGTCGTGCAAGAGCAAAAAAGTAATAGTCTGGTACACTGTGGAGTAGGAAACAATGATTGTATAGAAGCATGAATATTGTCTAGTCGTTTCTCCTAGGGAAGACTGAAGATTGCTCTTTAATCTTATCAATTAGCAGTGGCTTAGTTTTTGCACTTAAGTCAATTTGAAACAAAAGTTCCTGTTTTATGTCTTTTACTTGCTTCTTCCAAACAGCTGCTTTGACTTTTTTTTTTCTCTTATTGTTTGTATCATGTGATAGGTGGTTTGGAATACAGCTGAATCCTCAGTTTATGAGCATCGATCTCAAGTACTCCTGTCATTTCCCCTTTTTTTCTTCTATTTGTATGTCCGGATAGGATCACTGCTCTCAGTTGCACATGTTTATTATGATGATATTACTTGTGTAGGTTTTTCTTTGTCAGAGCCGGGATGATGGGATGGCTGCTTATCAATCTCTCTATTCTGGCAAAAAGTTTTCAGGACGGTTCCTTGAGTCAGTCCATGATTCTTTACCAGATTTTCTGTGCGGTACATTTTCTTTTACTTACAACTCCTGCTTCTTGACGTTATCTGATCATCCGTGTTTAGTTAGTGTTAATTAACTTTGTAATTGCAGTTATATATATTGGACTACTTCGTTCATGAAGAATATATGACCTCCACGTAAGTTCATGGCGTCTTGAGCTAACATATATTGAGTTATTATCTCATTTAGTTGGGTCTCTCTAAGTACGGACTGTCGTTCTTTCTTTTTTTTTGCACAGGTGGGACATAATTGCAGAGAGGTTGGGGTTCATGCTGGTGTTTGGAGATCTCCTGTGGATTCCTTTCACTTTTAGCATCCAGGCATGTAACTGCGTGGACACGACTTACATTAGTTTTATAATCTTATCAACAGTGTCTCGTTGGCATGTAAACAGTTCTCAGAAACAGTATGAATGCTTGATCACTCTTTGACTGGATTGTCTTTTACTTGGTACAGGGCTGGTGGCTTTTGCACAACAAAGTAGAACTAACAGCTCCTGCTATTGTAGCCAATTGCTTTGTGTTCTTGATAGGGTAAGTTCTGTGTCACTGTTTTATATTACATTCTTAGAAACTAAACTAAGAAACTCACATATTCTTTTCCTGGCAGGTACATGGTTTTTAGAGGGGCTAACAAACAAAAACATATCTTTAAGAAGAACCCTAAAACACCTATATGGGGTAAGCCTCCAGTGGTGGTTGGTGGAAAGTTGCTTGCTTCAGGCTATTGGTATAGTCATTGTCTCATTCTTTAGTTTCTTTTCTTGGTTTCGCCGTCTCTGTCTTTGATTGTCCGAATGATGAACAATTCTACGATAACTTGCTATCTAAAACATGGCAGGGGAATCGCAAGGCACTGTAATTACCTTGGCGACTTGATGCTTGCTCTGTCTTTCAGTTTGCCCTGTGGAATAAGGTAACTTTTCTGCTTGAGTGCAACCTTACAAAGTCTAAGATATGTCGACTTGATGTTCCTTGCTTTGTCCAACGTTTAGATGTTGATCTGTAACCTGAGAATTTGATTGGGAACACCATTTGAACTTTCCAAAGCTATGCAAGTTCTTTTCTGATCACTTTAAACAAAACTAATCTGGGATGTTTCAATGATGTTGTTCTTGTGCATTGTCACAGTTCTCCGGTTCCATATTTCTACCCGATATACCTCCTGATACTGTTGATATGGAGAGAGCGAAGAGACGAGGAACGATGTGCAGAGAAGTACAAGGAGATTTGGGCTGAGTATCTTAGACTGGTCCCCTATAGAATCCTTCCTTATGTTTATTAATAACAGTGCATTGTCATGGATCCTTTGAGATTCATTTATCCTCTTGTGTCTTTCTTTCGTTTTCTTGTTTCTAATGTGACATTAGAATATTCCATTGTAGCTTTTACACATCGCAAATCCTTTTTTCCTGTATTAAACTATTCTTTTCATGTTTTCTTTTATTTACAACCATAAATCAATTATTTACTTGCAAGGCTCGAGATTCTCGTGCGCCACGCCAAACTCTACGTATGGCAAGAGCCACGATTAGCAAGAATACGCATATGACTAGTGAAAAGACGTAAATGATTTTGAAGACGACGACAAACATGGAATGGTGTTGTGAATGATGCCAGGACGGGCCTTGTTCAGTCAATTCGCAGTTTTATCTCTGAAAAATTCAGTCAATTCGCAGTTTCATCACCGAAAAATTAGGGAGATATTTACATCAGATATACTGCTTTGCATCCAGATACACAACTAATCCATCAATATGGTATGGCTACCTGATCAAATAAAAGCGAATCTAGAGCAAAAACTCCATCTGGAACTTTTTTATCATTAGGCCAAAACTATTTGGTTAAAACATAGTTACATTTAGTGCCGGCCCAGGGGTAAAACGGGTAAAGCACCAGCTGTATGCGCCAAAAAATATATAGGCTTTAAGGGGGTAGTAATTTCCATAAAACCTGTTGTGGCTTGTGACTTTTAGTAACTTCATTTGCTCCTCTTGCCCAGGGTTCAAAGCCCGCATGTTACATTTTATAAAAGTATTTTTTTGTGTATATGGTTTTGCTTTAGGCGCCTAGACATGACGGACCGGACCTGGCTACACTTTTAGCATACTTTCTTCCTGTCACATAGTCCTTTGTTTCATTTTAAAACTGAAGTTTTAGTAATTTTGTGTTTCAATTTAAATGATGTTTTCAAAATTTTATACAAAAAGTAAATGTAACATAAAGTTTAAGACTATTTATATTATGCAATATATTCTTTTATTGGTTGAAACTATTTGTTCATACACATAGGTTCGAAAATGTGTGTGTGGAAGTTAAAGCTCTTTTTAGCAAAAAAAAAAGTTAAAGCTCTTGAATTGGTGGAAGCTGTAGATAGACAAGGTGTTTGGCCTTTTTTACGGGTGTACAGATGTGAACTTAGTGGTGCTCTGGAAAAATTGCAGGAGTGTGAGTTAAAATTGATGGCAAGAGGAGTCAATAGAATTGCTTTCATGATTGCGAGAGCGTCGCAATGAATATGAGAGTGCAATCCTATGTCGTTTATGGTGAGCCAGAACGGTTGAGAGGTCTTGTAATAAAAAAAGGATAGGGAAAATATAAACATAGCAACGATGGGGAAGGAAATATTATTACTGTAAAATATTTTTTAAATAAATAATAATATTTTACCCATTTTTAATCGTGACAATTTTCTTTTGCTTTTAGAAACAATTTTTTTTCCAAAAAACACAAGTTAAAGCTCAAAGTATGTCTCATGCCTAAAGTACATCATATTGTACAGAAATCTTCACAAAGTACTCCATTGTGTAATGCACTCAAAATTAAAGTTTGAAATGAAAGTGAAAGAGATGTAAAAATAATGCAGTCAAGTTATTCTGCAGTCTTTTGTGCATTTATTTTTTTATTCAACAAATTAATTGCAGAATAAAAGAAAATTATTTTAAAAAACCTGCATGCAAATTGAAATTGCAGTTCATATGTCATGTGTATGAATAGATATGCAGTTCATATGGATATGCAGATTCTATTAGAATAAATACAGTTCATCATAAATGCATATTATATTGTATTTTGTGCGATTCAACTATTTATTTGCAGAACAAAAAACATATAATGCAGATCAAAGAAAACAAATAATTTATCAAATCATCATTGCTGATTAAACTAGCATTGAGCATTTCAGGTTCATGGTTCAGATTATGTCATGTTATTTGGATTGGAATGTTTAGTATCTGTTTAGGAACCAACTATTTTCAGAATGGATCGGTTCAACTAGCTAATGTCGGGTTCTTGTCATTTTTTATAAAATCTAAAACATAACTGAATTAAAAATTGTTTTGGTTTACTTCAAGTTTAAAGAAAAAAACGGAAAACCTGTGAAAATCCTATTTATAACCCTAAAATGAAAATACTCAAATACTTTAGATGTTTTGAATAATTTATTATAAATTATATATTATTGTTATTTCAAAATTAAAACAATTTGAGTTTTATTATATTTGGATATTCAGGTATCCATTGGATTTTGGTTCGGTATTTATTTTTCAAATTTAAAGAAATAGTATTGTTCATGTTATTTTGTAAATTTTGGTCTAGTTTTAATATCTTTTTTTCCGGTTATGTTCCAGTTTAATTTTTGGGTATCAAATAATATGCACAAGACAAGACTGGGTGTTAAAAGGTTTAAAATATTTTATGATAGTATTTAAAAATACAAGTTCTCGTTAAATAGAAAATAAAAATGGATGAATTCGTTACAATATATTTGTTGAAAAATAAAAAACTTTTGTTGAATATCATCTAACATTTACTTCAACTTTTAAATCTATTAAAATTTTCATAATTTATTGAAATATAACAATTCAAAAACTACTCTGTTTTTGAAATATTTATTTAGACATATTTTTAATAGTAATTGTTATATGTAAAATAAATAAATATTATAACATTCACGAAAAATCTATATAGAATATACTATAAAAATAAATAATATATATTTTAAATTATTCTATAAGCAGAATTTTCTAAAATAAATTATTATCTAAGATTAAAAAATAAAATAAACTATTTAAATATAATTTTGAAAGAGCTTATATTTAGTTTGAAAATGAATCAATGAGTTCAAATTGAATTATTAATAAAGAATTAATGCAAAAAATCAAAAACATATGATTGGTCTCGTGCAAGTCACCCATCACATTTTTCTTGGAATGGTAAAAGCAGTTTAAGTGGTCCCGATCAATCAGATCATACATATCAAGTGGGACAAATGCATATCAAGCCCTGTTCGGAATCGCGCTACGCGCTATCCGTGCGGCTACCTTACGCCTAGCGAGTTGCTAAAAACTCGGGATAAACTCGGGGTATACGCGGGGCCTAGTTTTAATAAGATTTTAATTTTAAATATATAAAAATTCAATAAATACCAAGTTAGATCAGATAACACAACTGTTGTTTGTTCAACCACATCTAATACAAAAACAAAACCTACATCACAATTTTTCTGTTGCCTCCAAAAACCTCTTTGCCACATAACCTACATCTCGTGGATCACATAGCAAACCATACTCCCAGCCCACATCATTTGAGTTTCGTTTCAGTGGTGGAAGTGTATCTGTTGCTGGATTGTCCATTCTTTCCTAAGCTAAAACAACAATAAAATTTCAACATCATTACGAGACAAAATATATAAAACGTGAATTGATTATTAACATGGCTCACGAATACACTTCCAAAATTTTGATTGCTAACATCCAAACATCACTACAGGACAAGTTCCATTTTCCTTATTAAAAATTATTTACTAAACTATAAAGACAAACACTAAAAACTAACAAAAAAAAAAGAAAGATGTTTTTTGAACCTTCTTACAGACACTCTAGGGCAGGTGATGTGAAACCAGACAATACAGTAAGAAGCTTGGTGTGTGATACACGACGAAGCTCTAAATCAAGATTTTATTTTTAATCAAAAAAAAAAAGAAAACTAACAAAAAGATACAAAACTGAAAAAGCTTCTATAACTAAAATCATCAACAAAGCTTCCACTAAACAACAACAAAGCTCCGCTCACAACATTTATCAGCTCTTGATTCACGATCTATATAAACACCAACCTAAGCAAATTTCACTAACAACCAAGCTTTGGTAAAAGATTATTACCGAGAATGATTTCAGTAAGGGTGGAAATGTTGACCAGACATGTATGAGCTCTTGATTCACTCTGTCTCACTTTCGATTGACAACAAAAATCACAGATAAGAATTAGGATTTCAAGTGTGAAAATTTCAGAGAAAAATCCAAATCGATTCTCGGGATAAAGAGATAAGGTTTTTAATTTTTTTTTTAATCTGAATGGGCCAAAATAATTTGGGCCAGACGACGTTTAAATTTTTAATTAATCAACTGTATCATCCATTAGGCGGCCGCGTTATCAAATTTAGTGCGCTATTCGGACTAAAATCGGAGCACCGTATAATATCACCGAATTGGACTTATTCGCCACGGCAACCTCACGTTTCACGTATACGCGGGCGATTACGCGGCTAGGCGCCCGCGTTTTAGAACAGGGATATCAAGTGGAAAAAGTGCAACTGAAGTAGATCATGCGGGAAGATGCAGATCAAATAGATCAAATAGATCTAGGGCTATTCAATATGGTAAAACCAAACCGTACCGAACCGAACCGAAATAAACAATATGGTTTGGTTTTGGTACATAACATATAAACCGAATGTATATGATTTTATTAAAACAGCAGGATTTTGATATGATTTGGTTTATAACCGGATAAACCAAACAAAACCGATCAAAAGTAGAAACATGTAAATATGTATCTATTTTATAACAACATATGAAAATCTGTTTGTTATGTAAGTTATTTTTTTTGTTATAACTATTATCATATTTTTATAATAATAAAGAAGCCCTTATTTATAAAATACTTGAACTATAATTAAATAACAATATATCGTTACTGATGCTTCTTATTTTCTTAGTCTTTTTTTTATAATCATTTTGCTTTATTTCAGCATTGACGAAGCTGAAGCGAAGGTTATAAATTTGATGGACAACGATTAGTGAAAATTCTTCATAATTTTTTTTCCTATCTATAAAAGAATAAAGTTTTGTGTTTAATAGAAGAATCATGACTTTGATGAACATTAAATACAGAAGTGGGAAAACTTTTATTTCATGCTTGTTTTATTTCAAAATTTCAAGCTTTGATTTTAATTCTCGATTTGATTATTTTATTTGATGGTTACCCTTTTGTTCATATATTTGAATATATCATATTTACTAATAAATGATTACTTTGATAACATGACTCTAAAATTCATATAATATGACTTGAAAATAAATAATTATGTTTTTGGTATAAAACCAAATAAACCGAAAACCGACTGTATATAAACCGAATCAAACTGAAGTAAATATGGATTTAGAATAGTAGTTATATTTTACTAACCGAAATACAGAAAAGCCATAAAAACCAAATCGATATCCGGATTTACTACCCCTAAATAGATCAAATAGTTATTATAGGTATATATCTTAAAAAGTCTAAATAAAGAAGATTATATATTTAAATAATAAAAATTTCTATGAACTATATCAAAACATATCATATATAAATATAATACATAAATTACAGTTTCAACGAAATCAAAATTTAAAAACGTTTGAATTTAACGGAATACATGTTCCGACAATTTTAACGAAATATATTTTATTGCAATTTTACCAAAATATATGTTACTGCTCTAAAACCATATTACTACAATTTTAAAATCAAAATACGAAAGAGATTATAATTTAATAAAATACACATCTCTTTCATTAGTATATATATAAATATAAATAATTTAAATAAATGTAAAAATTGCATGACAAAAATAAATAGTACATAACAGAAAATAAATAGTACAGAAAAGACTTCTCCATGCAGATTAAATATATTTTATTATTTTTAGTTAGACTTGCATTTTATAAGTTGAATGAATAGCTTTTGCAGTTTCCTCTGCATGTTGATTTTATCTGCTTTTCTCCTGCAATAGTTATGGATTGCATTCCAAGTCAATAATTTACTTTCTAAAAAGAATCTACATGCAGATTTAACGGGTTTTTTGTTCTGCATTTTAAAAAGTGAAAAGAAACAAATGCAGAACTATAAGCAAAATTAATATTCTGCATTAAATCTGAGTTTTAATCTGCATCTCACTGAAAGAGTATGAATATAATGTAGAATAAACACAGAAGAAATATACTGTAGTTTTATCTACATTTTTGTCCATCATCACTATTATATGTTAAACAAAAAACAACAATTATTTCTGTTTAATTCGGCTATGTTTCGGGTTTTAAAAAGAAACTGACATGAACCCGACATTAGTTATTCAATCTAATACATTCTAAAAATATTGGTTTTAAATGGATTCCAACATTCCAACCCTAACCGTAAATCTAAAATGTTCAATCCTAATTCAATCAACAATGATGATTTAATAAAATAGTTGATGTGCATTTATTATGCATATTTACTTGATCTACATTTATGCATTATCTATTGATCTGCATATTTTGAACCGCATCGTCCATTCGAAACAATGTGTCTGAATATAAAGCAGGAGAGAGACATGAGAAATGCAGAAGAAACAATGATGCAGAATAAACTATGTTTTGTATGCATTCACAAATTAAAAAAAAAGGTGGATCAAACTGTAGGCAGATGAACTGTTTTTTTTTGCAGAAAAAGGACAAAAGTATGTCGTTTTCATGACTTTCTCTTTGTAACTTCAAAAAAAAACTTGAATGGCTTAAAATACACAAAAGAAAACTGATGAATAACATATGCTATTATATTGCCTCTCTATTCATACACTTAAAAACAAAAGAAAGGTGAAAGATGATTTGATTGTAGAAGAATATCATGTGTTGGAGAACTGCATTTGTCCCACCCTTCCATTTAAACATTTATGCATTGAATGTGGGACAGAACAAACAGAGAACAAAATCACATGCAGAGAACTCTGCATGTAATGGTCATTCACACTTCAAAACACATAAAAAAATAAAAAAAAATATAAAAGTGTTTGCATGCTGAAGAAACTATGTTATAATGAGATGAGAAAAAAAAGTTAGTCGACATAATTGAATGCATGTTTAGCTTTTTTCACTTCGCCTATAAATACAAATAAATCTTCATTCCTTCTTTCAAAAATAAAAATCCAGTCTAATTCTAAGTTTTTTATTCTTTTTCGTTTTTTTATTTTTACATTTTATATAAAATTGCAAGATGCATTTTTATATCTTACTTTAACAGATATTTCATATTTTTCATGTTTTATTATACTTTTATATCCACTAAATAATTAAAACAATCAGGTATTTTTTATTCTATTTCTTCTATAAATTATGAAACTTTTGATTTTTTTTTTGAAAAGTATAACTAAAAATTTATATTCGATATACTAAATAAAAACAAATAATATATATATATATATGACATGATCGACCGATTATAAATTTTGAATATATATTACCTTTTTGGTTAAACGAATATATATCACTATATAATTTTCTATATCAACTTTTTATTGATAGTCATTGCGATTGGTTACATACTTACTTACATACATTTGTCGCTCGGCAGACTAGTGTCAGTAAAATGTTCTTTGCTCTGCCCATGGTAGTATATCACATCTATACTATTAAATCATAATACTTCATATGATTTTGCATCTGATTTTTCTAATTAATTACAAAAATTACATGTATATTTTTACCAGCAATATTTGCAACCAATCAAAAATTGTTATTTTGCAATTACAATACACCATTGGTATTGTAAAAGCTAGATGTTAAATTATAATATATATATATATATATATATATATATATTTGTATATATTAAATTACAATATATATATAGTATATTAATATATATATATATATATATATTAACAATATTTTTATTAAAATAATGAATCTTAATTAATAACATAAATTAACTTTTAAGTGTGAAATATTATTATTTAAAAAATAAATGTATAATTTATTTAAATATATAAATTTATTTTTGGATATAAATAATTTTGAATATTATTAAATAAAATATAAATTTATTTTTGGATATAAAATGGTTTGAATGTTATTAAATAAAATGAATAAATTATTATTATAAATATATCTTTTATTTTATATATTAATAAACTTGAAAACATTCATATATACATGAAACTATGTTCATGGATTTATATGTATTTTAAAAATATTATGATGTAAGGTACTTTTGGATAACATTATATAGATTCTTTTTAGATAATGATGATAATAAAATTAATGAAATTTGTTTTAAACTTATGGGTGTTTATATATTATGTGATATATATACATAAATAGAATACTTTTTGGCTATTAAATAAAAGTATGTTTCACATTAATTAAATTATTTTTTGGATCTGTCCTTGAAGGTTATGTTTATGATTATACATAATGTTGATGGGGGTATAAAACTCAAGTAAATTTTGCTAGAAATGTAGTACTCTATTACTTTATAATACTATTTATAAAATATTTTGGTTAAATTACATTGTATTCTCATTATAAGTAAAATTTTGTTTTAGTGACTCTGTTTATGCCTATCCAAGAACACTTTTATTATACAATAATTTAATTTGGTTTAGATAAACTACTAAACTATTTAAAATAGAATATAAAATTAATGAAATAAACATTTAAATATAAGGTTCATATCAACAAAATAAATCAAGTATATACTATTAATTATATTATACAATTTACATGTACTTATGCTATTATATTTTAATTGATTGGTTTATTCGGTTTACTCAGTTTGAACGGTTTAAATACCAAAGCATATCCATATATCTCGCACTGCGTAGTGTAAGAAAGTAACTGAGAATGGTTTTTCATATGGGTAGAGTTAAAAGTTTGGTTTGCAAAATTTATAGGAGTCTTGCTGATAAAAACTACAGAATGTCATTTTTTACATAAATTCTTTCATCATTCACATGTCATGCGATTTGATGACGTGGACGAAAAATAAATAAATTCATGATTCAGTCATCCGTGGATCCCCTAAAACCTTCCATCATATGTTTTTCAACCCCGGAATTTAGTTCTCAGTTCAAAAGTCCCTAGTATATACTATACTAAAAGGTGAATATAATCAAAGGAGAAAACGTCCACGTAAGTAGATTAATTCAGGCCAATAAGAGAGGAGTTTTCGTCACTTAAATCAGTTGGGCTTCAATCTCAGTTCGTCTCTGTTGAGCATATATCTAAAACTATCCAAATCAAGCCCAACTCGCTATGGCTGAAGCGTGATCTTCCCCGACGGTTCCTCTTTCCCGACGATCAAATTCTCAGCACTTCACCGTCACCGTAATCCACTCTTGCTTTAATGGTTTCCTTCCATCTTCCCCTCTATCTCCTTCTATATAAAGCCAACCCTAATTGAGACTATGCAGAAACATCTACATCGATCCGGCATGAAATACACCAGAGAGTCTCCCCTCTCCACCAACAAGTCTCTCGTCGCCGTTCCTCTCTCCAATTGAAAATGACAGCTCAACCTCATATACATGTCAGAACCGTACCTCTTCTCTTCCTCATCGTAAGAAACTCCTAACGTCTGGAAAGAGGAACCGTCAAAAATTGTTTAGTAGTTGAAGCTCCTCATAGATTCAAATGTTATATAGCATCATAGCATTACAAGTCAAACATTTTTTTAACTACAATTAAATATGAGAACATTTGTTTCCACTTATAATCATTGATAGATCTCCCAAAAAATGAGTTTCTTGACCAAAACAATACATATAGAAAAAAATGATCAAAAAGTTTTATTAAAAAAAAAATAGTTTTCTACCTTTACTTCTAAACTAAGTGATTTTCCTTGCTCATGCACGGATATAAATATTTACATAAAACTGTATTATAAAATTATAAATATTCTTGTTTTAATTATTTTGTAATTTATATGTATGTTTTATTTTAAATATGATTATATTATTTTAATTAAACATGTAATTTGGTTATATAATATCTAGTCGATTTGGTTATTATTTGGTAAATTGAACTGTATTTACTTCTCCAAGTTTGACCATAGTATTTTTGTGTTGAAATAGACTAAATTTTTAAGTAATTGTTTTTTTTTCTTTTAGAGTTTGTTTTCCATCATAAAAGTTTTTATTGTTTAATTTTGTGGGTTATATCGATGTTGTGAACAGCCGTCGTTTAGGTTAGAAGAAGAATAGAGAAGAAAACGTATTGAAGCAAATACCCGTTTAGGGTTTCTTATTAATGATGTGATAATAATTTACAAACCCTTAGACCCATATTTATACGGCCTCAAAAACCCGATTTCCTTTTACTGGTACAACAGAGATTTAAGACACACAGATGCAACAATCGAGTTATACATATCTCTTCACATATGTGTATAATTACTTTTCTAGTTAAAGTAAATTTGATTAGTTTTATTTATTGCATTAGTTCAGCTCTTCATCCTTAATATGTATATATATCATCATAAATTCTTTTATATTATTTGATATTTTTGGGTTTCTATGAATAGTATAAAAAACTGAAAATGACGACAAGTGCGAAGTTTCATAAACAAACGAACATAACCAATAAAATTTTAAACAATAAACGGATATCATTATTTACAAAATATTTTTGTGTGTGTAAATTCTATATAACTTTATACTTTAGATGTAAAACATATTAAAAATAATCATAATCATAAAAATTCATATTGGGTTTATGTATTCTAATTATAGGTATATGTTGTATAAATATATAAAATTTAAAAATCAAAATTTAAAATCAAAATATTAAGCCTTAAAGAATTTGACAAAAATAAATTATGCAAAATGATACTTTAATATCTCAACAGTAGCAATTATAAAATATTTCTAGTTCATCAATGATATTTTAGTATATGTTATTTAAATTAAATTTTTAAAATAATATTAGGAAACAGACTGATATAAACAAACATTTTTATTAATTATATATATATATATATATTACGTTATTTAATATATCTTTAAAGATGATTATTTTTTAACATCAAAATTTTTTCGTGAACTTTCCTTTTTATGAAATCATATTATATATAAAAACATGTTTTCTTTCCTTTTTGTAAATATAATTTTCGTTTTTAATTATATGATATTTCTTTTAATTAAATATGCTATTTTGAAATATAAAAAGGAAACTAAAACTAAAAATTTAATTGCCATAAATTATTCATTATTTTTTTAATAATAGCAATTAGATATAATATTTTAATTCATTAAAAGTGTCTCTGTAATTAACCACCGTAAGAATAAATGTGAGTGCGACATTTTGAAAACTAACTTTTCAATTAATATTATAAAGATATATAAATATAAATAAATATTTAAATAAATAAGAAAAAAATATTTTGAAAAAAAATTCAACTCGAAATTGTGATCTTTTCTTGAATTGTTCTCATTTTTCAAATTTTTATTTTGAAATCAATTTTTAAAAAATTTATTGCTTTAAATAATTAATTTTTCTCTATATTTTCACTTCAAAATCCCACCACTCAAATCTAAATTATACATTTAGATCAATTAACCCTATAAATATAAGTGTATTTATTTTTTTAATAAAAATTTGATCATTTTGGTCCTTTTATGTGTTATATATATGATAAAAAATTAGTGATATCTTAGAGTTTCTCTATAACCATTTGCACAGTAATATATACATGCTACAATCTAATCCATGACATGTATGATTGAAATCCAAAAGCGCAAGGAATGAAAGTACAATCTGCACTTAGAGATCCTACAAGACACTTTTAAAACCTTTTTTGTCTTGTTTTTTTTATTTTGCTTAAGACACTTTTAAAGCTTTTTTTTGAGTAAAACTTACAAAAACAAGATATATACTACGGGTCATTTTGGTAAAAAAGTAAATGAATTTGAAAGATTGATTGATGCTGATGAAACATGTGAAGTGTAAACGAAGACTTGCGGTTATTTCGGTTGATGTGTCTCTATCTAAATCTCAGATATAATTTTCTTTGTTAGGAGATATCAAAGTCGCATTTTCCTGTAAATCTAGAAGAAAAAGATTATTTGTAGAAAATAATATTCTATGGAGTTTGGAAGTCAAACTGTCTAAAAAACTTATTATTATGATACAATAATAGAGTTGAAACTTGAAAAGAAGTGTTATATTTTTTTTTTTGTCACTGAAAGTTTCATTAATACTAAAAGAAGCGTTATATAGCATTTACACAAACTAGTTTATAATTCGTTTGACGGTTTGGAGCTAGAGAAGGTTTATTTTGGGCCGTCCATGGTGCGGTCGAAGTCATGCATTTCCAGAAATAATATTTCAAGTTACCAAATTACCCCCAAAAGCTAATTCTTGAAATATAATCTAGAAAGGGTAAAAAAGAGAATAAGACAAAAACTGCCAACTCTAAACCACGTGAGAGAGATCCAACGGCTGAAAAAGTGTTTCTTGGAGAACATGCCACAGATCTAAACCCTTGAATCAAACCTCTCATCTGCATCTATAAATACCAAAGCCTTTCCCCTCTAGTGGTCCACCAACTTCCATCTCTCTATCTCGTCTCCTTTATTCCGCATCTTTTTTTAATATCCTCTCTCGATCAATCCGTCACAAACGATGTCTGCCTTCACCAGCAAATACGCCGGTAAGCTCTCTTTCTCGATCGTATTCGCTTCGTTATCAACCGTCTCCGTTGTTAACTAGCTAGATCTAGACTGTATTAGTTACTGTTGTTACCTGTTCTAGGGATTGAAATCGATCACTCGATGAAAGTATCGTAGATCTGACTATGCTCATCAGTTTAGTATCATAGTTAACCATCTAATCAACTCGTAATCATTACCGTTGCTTGTTTTGGGGATTGATATGGATCTCTCGATCTGATCGAATCGTATTCACGATCTGAATCTTTTCGTGATGATTTGTTCTGTTTAGTGATCGTTTATGCGTTTGTTGTGTACAGATGAGTTGATCGCTAACGCTGCCTACATCGGCACACCCGGGAAAGGTATCCTCGCCGCCGATGAGTCCACCGGTACCATCGGAAAGCGTCTCGCGAGCATCAACGTCGAGAACGTTGAGTCCAACAGACGTGCTCTCCGTGAGCTTCTCTTCACCGCCCCTGGTGCTCTCCCTTGCCTCAGTGGTGTCATCCTCTTCGAGGAGACTCTTTACCAGAAGAGCTCCGATGGTATGTGAAATCAGATCTTTCTCTGTTTGTAGAGAGGTATTGTTAGAGGACTTAATTGTAATTAGTAAACTCTGTAATTACGATTAAGTCCTCTAACTATATCTCTCTTACAGTTAGTCTCTGTTTATGTGTGTTTGTAGAGGTTTCTTATTGTTTTTTTTTGTACGCAGGCAAGCTTTTCGTTGATATCTTGAAGGAAGGAGGAGTTCTTCCAGGTATCAAAGTCGACAAGGGTACCGTCGAGCTAGCCGGAACCAACGGCGAGACCACCACTCAAGGTCTCGACGGTCTCGGTGAGCGTTGCAAGAAGTACTACGAAGCCGGTGCACGTTTCGCCAAGTGGCGTGCGGTTCTCAAGATCGGAGAGAACGAGCCATCGGAGCATTCCATCCACGAGAACGCCTACGGGTTGGCTAGGTACGCTGTGATCTGCCAGGAGAACGGTCTTGTACCCATCGTTGAGCCTGAGATCCTTGTCGATGGATCCCACGACATCCACAAGTGTGCTGCCGTCACTGAGCGTGTCCTTGCTGCTTGCTACAAGGCTCTTAGCGACCACCACGTCTTGCTCGAGGGAACTTTGTTGAAGCCTAACATGGTCACACCTGGTTCCGACAGTGCTAAGGTTGCGCCAGAGGTTATCGCTGAGCACACTGTCCGTGCTCTTCAGAGAACCGTCCCACCGGCTGTTCCAGCTATTGTGTTTTTGTCTGGAGGACAGAGCGAGGAGGAGGCGACCAAGAACTTGAACGCGATGAACCAGTTGAAGACCAAGAAGCCGTGGTCATTGTCTTTCTCTTTCGGACGTGCGTTGCAGCAGAGCACTTTGAAGACATGGGCAGGTAAAGAGGAGAACGTCAAGGCCGCTCAAGAGGCTTTGTATGTGAGGTGCAAGGCTAACTCTGAAGCCACTCTCGGAACATACAAGGGTGATGCTAAGCTTGGTGATGGAGCCGCAGAGAGCCTTCACGTGAAGGACTACAAGTACTGAGAATCGTAGCGTCGTCAATGGTTTCTGTTGTGACGTACTCATCACCCTCGATATATTTCTAAGGGTTTCTTCTACTTTTTTCGCTTGACAATATCGGATTAACAATGTTTTTTTCGATTTTTCTTTTCGATTTGTGTTTTGATTTTCGTTGGGTGTGTTTCTTATTTAGAAAATGGTGAGTGTTTGAGAAAACGCACAAATAAAAGGCCATCAGAGGTTATATCTGTTTTTCTTATATGATCAAGAAGTAATTTGGGCCTATTCTTTGGATGTTGTTATTAAGTAATTCTCCACCAAAATATCATCGAAGCATTGTCATATTCATCGAAGCATTGTCATATTCTAACTTATATATTACTAAAATATAAATAATAAAATATTTATAATTAAATTATTTTAATTATACTTAAAATTTTGAAGTTATTTATAAAAATTTCTTGTATAAGATTATTTTTTATTTTTAAAACTTAAGTGATTTTTTTTCAAAAGTTATTATTATATATTTTAATATTTTGTTCAATTTTGAAAGGTAAAAGGTTCAAATATAAATAACTTCAAAAATTTTGAACAAAATATCAAAATATATAATAATAATTTGAAAAAATTCACTTAAGTTTTAAAATAAAAATAATCTATACATTTTTTTTATAAATAACTTTTAAAATTTTAAGTATATCTAAGATAATTTAATTATAAATATTTTATTATTTATATTTTAGTAATATATAAGTTTATTGAAGATATAATAAGTAAAACATGTTATTATATAAATCAGAAAAAAATATCACCAAAGTTTTAAAATTTAATACGATGAAAATAGTAGTTTATGTAATTTCAATTTTTTAATAATATTTTAATGTAGATTTATGCACGTTTAAAAAGTTCGGATAAATTTTAAAGATTTAATTGAGTTTAGATCGTATTTGGCACTAACCGTTAGTTCGGGTTGTATTTGGCACGATCTAAATTGTTCAGGTTGGAATAGGCATTTTTCCCCACATTTGTCCGTAGGATCTAATATAATAAGCGAACAGAAGCATTCATGGCCCTGCCCACCGGAAAGGAACGCAAATGGTATAGTCCGTAAATACTGTCTAGCTTGTGGGTAGATTCGTAATTACGAAGCAACACATAATTTCTTTGGTTACATTCACTTATTTGATCTCACTCGCACATTATATAGTGGACCCTGTCTGCTCCCTCGTTGGAAACTAGAGCTTTCGTTATCCGGTTCGGCTCGGCTTATTTAATTTTTCAAATCCACTAGAAATAGAGTAAGAATATCTCTAAAGTATTACTCCATTTTTTATTCTAAAATATAATAAATTCAAAATAGAGTAGAGTTTTGTTCCAATGTATTACTCCATTTTTTATTTCAAAATGAATATTTTTAATATTTCTGTTTTATATTTATTTTAAAATTAGTATACCACCTTTCATTTATATTATTTGCAAAATAGTTTATTTTCACTTTGTAACATTTCTATTATATACGATATTAACCACAATTAAATTTTTATTATATAATTAAAATTACTCAATATAGTTTAAAAAGGAAATATTTAATACACTAAAAATTATATTATATTATTTAAACACAATAATACATCAACTTAAATTATTCATTATATAATTATAATTATTCACTATAATCTTTTTTGTTTTATATTATATTTTTGTTGCATAAAATATTTCAGTAGATGGCTGTTTATATAATTAATAAATATTAATTAAAAAGTTATAATATATATAGTAAAATACATTATATTTATTTAAATATATTTTATTAAAAAGAAAAATATTTAAATGTGAAAGACTATTTATAAATAAAAAGTTTAACTCTATTTTGGAGTAATACGTTGGTTTATTCCATATTTGGAGTAATCATCCCTATTACTCTATTTGGAGTGGGTTTTGGAGTAGGGTTGGAGATGATTTTACTGGAAAATGTAGTTTAGAGTGGGTTTGAAGTGGGGTTGGATATGTTATGATTAGTTCGGACCGGGACCTCTTTTGATCTCATCTAGTCTTTATTTCAGCACGTGACAAACCTTCATCCACTTATATCATCTTTTTTATATTTCTCGTATTGTCTTTTATTTTCTTTCGGTCTTTCTTTCTGGTCCTCAACAACAAATCTGATTTTTTTAACCTGTTCTACACCAGTAAATATGGAACACAAAACCAATGTTAAGAATGTGATGGGTCATCGTAGTATATTTTTCTGATAATATGTTTGTTTCAAGCTTTCACACTTAGTTTCCTTCCGATTTTCATTATCCTACACACTTGTTTTTAAATTGTTTTCCCTATAGTCAAGATACAAGAAGTGCCAAGAGGTGTTACTTAATGCACATGTGACATGACTCATAACGTAACAAAAAACTTACTTAACAATATTCGAAGATTCATATCTTAAAGGCAACGTTATTGCTGGGACAAAATTTTGAATCTTTAGCTTTTTTTATTATTATTTTATACTAAGAGATAATGTTAAGAAACAATAGCAAAAATGTAGATTATTGGTAGAAATTTTATGTTGTCTCTTAGTAAATAAATTATTTATGTTAATAAGTTATAAAAGATGTGTTTAAATACATATAATATTTAAATTGAAAACATAAGAAAATTACAAAGTTGCCAAAAATATTACAAAAAAACCTGAATTTATAACATTAAAAAGTTTAAAAGAAAACATTCAAGACATAAATTAAAAACAGAAAATCATACAACATCATATATTTAAAGCAACCAAACATTTTATTCAATTCATAGAAACTTATACATTATATGTTATTTGGAAGATGTCCAAATTTAACCATATATTTTCAATCAAATCATCTTTCACTACAAGAAAACACGATTTTAACGACGACCATTTTCCTCGCTAAATCGTCGTAAATACGTCTTTACGACGATTTAGCGAGGAAACGCATATCGTCGTTAAAGTTTGGTCGTAACGGATATTTAATCGCCATTTCGTCGTAAAAGTACGAGGGACCCATTTCGTCGTAAAAGGAAGGTTAATATTTCGTCGTAAAGAACACGTAGATTTCCACGTAAAGTGGACGCTATATTTCCACGTAAAAGACACGTAATATTTCCTCGTAAAATACACGTAAACTATCCTCGTAAGAAAAACGTAAATAATACTCGTAAAGTAAACGTAAATAATACACGTAATGTAGACGTAAACTTTCGTCGTAAAGGGAACGTAGAATTTGACACGTAGATTCGTCGTAAGATTTCGTCGTTCTTTACACGTCCACTTACTCGTCAATTCCTCGTGAGTTAACGAGGAATTTGCTTCGCTTTTTATAACTAATTTATTTTTAAATTTAAATTTTAATATTATAGAAAATAATTATTTCAAAAATATTAGAAATATAAATAATTACTAATGCGAAAATATTAAAAATTTGGAATAAATTAAAACCGAAAATATTATATAAATAAAAGTTTAGAATTTTAATATTACACAGAAAAAAAAACTAAGTCGGGCCGGGGCGGTGGATCGTTTCCTGGTAGAGGTCTTCACTCCTCCTCTGTAGTTCCTCCTCTTGCTGCTGAGTACGAGAAGGCTCGGGAACCGGGTTCCGTCGTCGCATATCCGCCAACAACTCCTCCCATTGGGGATTTCCAGAAGATATAACTTCCAGAAACCCCTCCACTCCACCCATACGAGCTTGGAATGATTGGCGCGTAGACTCCAACTCCGTCTGCGTCGACGCCAACTGAGTCCGCGTCGAGTGTAACTCCGAACGCAGCTCAGTGACTTCGTCGGCTCGTCTCTGACCATAAGACGATGTCGCTCTTGGGACATCGTTGACGGAACCGATTCCCAACGTACGTCCCTTTTTCTTAGGGACGACCTACAAAGAAAAAATAAAGTTTAATGTTAATAATTTAAAAAATAGATTAAAAGTAGATTAAAAGGTAAAATTTTTACCTCCTCGTAAATCTGATCCACTTCTTGAGTGGATAATACGACCGGTATTCCATCGGGAGATTGCTGGGTCAGCTGGGTTTGGCGGTCTTCAATCCGAGCAACGACATCGTTGTAGATTTGCTCGGACCTCGGATCCACAAATACCCCCGCCTTGGTCTTGTGGGGCCTCTCGTAAAGCTCTTTAAGAGACGGGAGTTGTCCCGTCTCTTTGGCCTGAAAATATTTAAAATTTAAAATGTTAGAATCAATATACATATATAAGTACATATTAATTATTAAAATATTTAATATGAAAAAAAATTAGAAATTAATTACCATTTCCAAGCGGACACGGGCATGGGGTTTTTGACCCGTACAGTGAAGCATCGGGCCGTTGCCGTGCTCGTCTTTGGTGTTACGAGAGGCGGAGCAGGCGTTGGAGATCGCAATGGATGATGGCAGCTCCCAGTAACGGATGAGACCATCGTAGACATCCTTGGTCAGCTCAGCGGGTTGCCCGTCCTTGTAACCCTTGTAGATCCAGTCCTCCTTCCAGTTGCCTACGGTGTCCAACAACCGCTTCTTCGCCTTTGCGGTGAACTCCCGTTTCACGTCCTCGTGAACCCCGATGGACCACTGGTATCTTTGCTGCATTTTTAAACCCAAAAAAATTAATAATTAGTTAAAAAATATTAATGAAATAAAAGTGAATAATAAAAATTAAACATAAAATAATTATTTTAAAAAACTTACAGCAAACATCTTGAACCACGTGTTTCTAACATGGTGCGGCGTCTTTTTCCAGTTTGGGTGAGCCTCTGAGAAGTATCCTTTGATGATATCGGATACGCTCGTAGCGACAGAATTGTCGACCCCAAACCTGAAAAAAACAAGTTAAAGTATTAAAAAAATATTAATAATTTTAAAAATATTTAAATAAAAAAAATTACGTACCACAGAGTCCCCTCTGGTCGGTCGGGGTCTAAAACCGGTAAACCGGCTCGGCCTGGTTGAGCGAGAAGATCCTCAACCGTGTACCGAGCAAAAGGAGCGGTCGGCGGCACCCGCAACTCCGGATGAATGTATCCGGGTGCAACCGGATCTGGAACCGCCTGAGGTGCAGCAGGTGGGGGTGGTGCACCAGATGGAGGAACCGGTGGTGGCTGTGACTGAGACTCCGGGACAATCTCCGGGTTGGAGGAACCGGGAGCTGAAGATGATGATCCAGCAGCAGGATCACCACAGAACATCTGACTGTAGTGGGGGTTTTCTTCTGCTTGTTCTTTCTAACCATCTGAAAAAAAATTCAGATTGTTAGAAAAACAAGTAGAAGAAATCAAACTAATCAAAATTCTCTACACTAACCACCTAATCAACTATAAACCTATCTAAATTCACTAAACTAAACCACCTAATTCTAGAGAGAGATTAGAGAGAACCTTGGGAGGTGTAGGAGAGGAAATTGGGACGAAATGAAGTGGCTGGTTCTCGCGGGTATATATAAGATTACATAGGGACGTAAAGTCCTCGTAAATTTACGACGAAACAGCAAGGCCCGTGTCATAATTTACGACGATTTTGCAAGGCCCGTCTTTTTAACTTTACGACGAAATTACAAGGCCCGTGTTTTCTGTTCACGTGGATATTACGACGAAACCGTGGATTTAGCATTTGTTATTTACATTCCCTAAACCCTAAACCCCAAATTCCTAATTTTTATTATTTTTTTAATCATGAAATTTTAATTATATAGGTTTAATTTATTTTTTAAGTGAATCGAAACCGTATATATATATATATATATATATATATATGAGGTTTGGGGTTTAGGGTATAGGGATTTCATAAAAACATGTTAATTCCTCGTAAACAAGCGTGGTTATTACGACGAAAAAAGAAACAATCCTTGCTAATTCCACGTAAGCAAGTTTCGTCGTAAAGACCTCGCAAGCTTACGTGGAATTAGCAAGGATAATTTCTTTTTTCGTCGTAAAGGACACGTTAATTACGAGTTTTTAACGAGGTTATTTTGTAAATCCCTAAACCCCTAACCCTTTACCCTAAATCCCTAAATCCCTAAACCCCTATCCCATTACTAGTAACATCTATATGTGTTAAGTTAATTTAATCAAGAAATTTTAAATATGCATGTTTATTAAGTCTTCTTGAGTGAATTGAGTTTAGCAATGTAAACCTTATATATGATTCACTTATAAGTTAAGGAAGTTTTGGTTAATTTTGGGTTTGATGTTTTAAATTCTTAATTTTTTTAATCATACAATGTTAATTATACAGGTTTATTGTGTCTGCTAAGTGAAAACATATATAGATTGAGGTTTGGGGTTTGGGGTTTAGAGTTTTAGGGATTTAAACACGAAACTCGTTAAATCAACGTAAATTAACGAGGTCTTTACGACGAAACAGCTAAAAGGCTTGTTATTTCCACGTAAGCTGATTTCGTCGTAAACACCACGCACGCTTACGTGGAATTTGCAAGGCCCGTGTTTATTTTTAACGTGTGCTTTACGACGAAATCAGCTTACGTGGATTTTGCAAGGCCCGTGTTTTTCTTTACGAGAAATTAACGTCGATAACCTTAAAATCCCTAAAAATGTAAACCACAAACACCAAACCTCAAACATCCTTTAACTTATAACTCAATCTCAAACACCAAACCCCATACCCTAAACCCCAAATGCATTAATCAAGTCTGAAAATAAATAATATTTTTAAAAAATTACATCATCATTCAGATACATCATCATTCTCTTCAACACTAGAAACATCATCACTTTCATTAAACTCGTCCTCAACAGCATCGTCAGTGGTATCGTCGGGAAGATCTTCATACTCATGATTATGCGGATCAATGAGTAGGATGTCTTCCATTTGTTGTTCAGGTTCTTCGACTTCATTGATGTGTTCTTCTTGCAAAGGTGGTTCTTCTCCACCGATTATTCGTCCACGGGGTGTAACTTTGATAACAGCTAACCAACTTATTCCAGATTCTCGCAACCTCGGGTATGGTAGGAAGCTAACTTGGTCTGCTTGCGAAGCTAATATGAAAGGCTCGAATTTGTTGTACCTCCGTCCACCATTGACAGCAACTACACCGAATTTGTTAAATCGAACACCTCTGTTGACCACGGGGTCGAACCAGTCACATTTGAATATGACGCATTTCAGCTTCAATAACCCAGGGAATTCCACTTCAATAATCTCCTGCAAGATCCCGTAGAAATCGGTTTCGCCTTTCACACAAATTCCATAATTGCTGGTCGCCCGGTGTTTACCATACTCGTACGTATGAAAAGTAAAGCCTCGTGAGAAATACATTGGTGATGTGGTGACCTTTGCAAGTGGACCCTGAACTAATTCGTGAAACCATATGGGATAATCTGGATCCTCATATTCAACCTGCAAAATTAAATTAAAGAGAACATTGAAACAAACGTCTTTCGTTACACCCCGTGGACGAAACAAATATCGGATTGGAGTAAATACCTGACTCTTCAACCATTTAATAAAGTGTCGATCTTTCCTTTTATCTACCTCACTTGTGGATATGCCTGGGATAGCTTCTTGGACTTGACTAACAAATAGGCTGTAAAATGCACATATTTTATTAGTTATATCATCATTTGAAAAATATATTTTAATTACAATTAGTTTAGAACTTTCCATATATGTTACCTTTCAAAATAGCGCATAAATGGATCCTCACAATTAAGTAGAATGTAAGTGTGTGCACTATGGGCGTCTTCATCACTCGACCACCAAACCTCTTTCGTTTTCCCACCCATTCGCCCAATCTGGCTAAAGATATCCGGAACACCAGCAACTGCATATGTTGGGGCAACACCACCATCATCATATCTTCTTGGAGCTCTTTGTCGGGTCCGTACATTAGGTGCAAAGTAGTACGATGTGAAGTGAGATGTTTCTTCCGTCAAACTTCCAGCAATTATAGAACCTTCAACCTTTGCGAGGTTTTTTGCCTTTCCCTTCAAATATTTCATGGCCCGCTCATACTGATACATCCATCCATAATGTACTGGTCCTCGAAGCAATGCCTCATACGGGAGGTGGACAGCTAAATGCTCCATGACGTCAAAAAATGAGGGAGGAAATATCATCTCCAAGTTGCACAATAAGATCGGAATGTTCTCGTGAAGTTGTTCTACGACATCCTCTTTAAGAGTGCGAGTGCTCAAGTCCCTGAAAAATGCTCCAATGGCTTTGTATATTCCAAAAACAATTAAGCAAATTATTAGTGCATATTTTTGAAAAATAAATTAAGAAATTAATTAGTGTGAGTAATAATATATTACCTGCAAGTGCTTCATGTACTTTTGTTGGAAGTAGCTCCGCAAATGCAAAGGGAAGTAGTCTTTGCATAAAGACATGACAATCATGACTCTTCATCCCGGAGAACTTTTGGCCCTTTTCAACACATCTAGAGAGGTTTGAAACATACCCATCAGGAAACTTCACTGCTGATGCAACCCAGTTGAACAAGACCGACTTTTGTTCTGAAGACAATCTGAATACCGGTACAGGAACTTGTCCATTGCTTTTTATATGTAACTCGGGTCTTGAGCAAATATCAGGCAAGTCCAACCTCGATTTTGATTGTCTTTTGTCTTCCCTGGAACATTCAATATTGTATTCATGATGTTCTCAAAAAATTCTTCTCAATATGCATCACATCTAGGTTGTGGCGCAAAAGAAGATCCTTTCAATACGGCAACTCCCAAAATATACTCTTCTTGTGCCAGTTGTGCTGAACTCCATAATAATCAGGCATATTACCGGGAACATGCCAATTACCACCACAACGAACTGTTTCTTGAGCTCCGTAGTAATCGATTTGCTGTTCAATTTGTTTCTCCAGTTAAATACGGAGGAGGAGTGTCTCTCACAACCCTTTTCTGCCTAAACAATTTCCTGTTTCTTCGATAAGGATGATTAATGGGAAGAAATCGCCGGTGACAATCGAACCAACTTGTCTTCCTACCGTTCTTCAGCTGAAATGCATCTGTCGTTCCATTACAATATGGACAAGATAATCTCCCATGTGTAGTCCACCCAGACAACATCCCATAAGCAGGAAAGTCACTTATGGTCCACAAAAGCATCGCTCGCATCGTAAAATTTGTCTTCGTTGAGCAGTCGTACGTCCTCACCCCTGTTGCCCACAAATCTTTCAACTCTTTTATCAGTGGCTGTAGAAAGACATCCAGAGACCTTTTTGGATGGTTCGGACCAGGTATTAATATGGTCAAGAACAGAAACTCCCGTTGCATGCACATATCTGGAGGCAGGTTGTATGGCGTCATAAAGACTGGCCACAATGAATATTGTCTCCCTGACATACCGAAGGGACTAAATCCGTCCGTGCATAATCCCATATACACATTTCGGCTATTGCTAGCGAATTGTGGATATTTTTGTTAAAATGTTTCCAAGCTCTTGCATCTGATGGATGAGTCATCTCACCATCCGTCTGAGTATGCTCGGCATGCCATCTCATTTTTCCAGCAGTCTCCTCAGATTGGTACAATCTTTTCAATCTGTCGGTAATTGGTAGGTACCACATCCTTTGGTACGGTACCCTATTACGTCCTCGTCCTTGCGGTTTGAATCGTGGCTTCTTGCAGAATCGACACTCTTCTAACTTCTCATCATCTCCCCAGTAGAGCATGCAGTTGTCGATGCAAACGTCTATCATCTCAGAAGGCAACCCCAGACTATAAACTAGTTTCTGAATCTCATAATAAGAATCAGCAGAGACATTGTCTTCCGGCAAATACTCTTTAAACAAGTCTGTCCATGCATTCATGCAACTTTCAGGTAGATTATGATCAGTTTTAATACTCATCATTCTAGCAGCCAACGACAATTTAGAGAGACCTTCTCTACAACCACTGTAAAGTGGCTGATTCGCAGCATCTAACATTTCATAAAACTTTTTTGCATCTATGTTAGGTTCTTCAACTTCATCATCATCATGAGCAACAAATGCATCAGCTACCATATCATGAACCCTATCATAATTATCTACCATCTGCTCCTCCTGATGGTATCTATGTTGATTATGCAAATGATCAACCGGTTCATTCTGAAAATTGCTATTACTACTACTAGCTTCATTCTCATAATTATAACCTTCTCCATGTTGAAACCAGATATAGTAATTTGGCATGAAACCTCTATTTATTAAATGCTTCCAAACATTTTCACGAGTTGCCAGTTTTGAATTGTTGCATTTTCGACAAGGACAAAACATCTTACCGCTTTCTTGGGCGAGCGGTGTAGAATCTGCTTGATGCATAAATGTCTCTAGTCCTTCCAGATACTCTTTCGTCACTCTCCCGTTAGCATCTCTATGCGTGTACATCCATCTCCGCAACTCTAAATAATTTCCATCACCAGACATTTTTTTTTCACGTTTTTAGATTTTTTTTTTCTTTTGCATGTGGTGTGTTTCAAATGTTCCTCAAATGACATATTTATAGGAAAATTCGAAATTGGTAGGTGAGATTTTACTACGAATTAACGACGAAAATATGGGTAGTTAGACAAGATAAAACGTGTGTCACCTAAAATTAGGTGACACTCGCAAAACCACGTAAATATTTTCCTCGTTAATTACACGTTAATTATTACGTGTTTCATTACGACGAAATGCTGTTTCCTCGTAAAAACGACGTTCCTTTACGTTTGGTTTACGACGAAACTCTTTCGTCGTTAATTAACGACGAAATAACGTGTTTATTGTCTTTTCACGTAACTTCCTCGTAAAGGCCTCGTAATTTTACGAGGAATTATCGTTGCTAACTTTCGTCGCTAAGCCCGTGTTTTCTT
>NC_079514.1:46003807-46131802 GCF_000801105.2 Raphanus sativus | reverse complement strand
TGATATGGATCTCTCGATCTGATCGAATCGTATTCACGATCTGAATCTTTTCGTGATGATTTGTTCTGTTTAGTGATCGTTTATGCGTTTGTTGTGTTACAGATGAGTTGATCGCTAACGCTGCCTACATCGGCACACCCGGGAAGGTATCCTCGCCGCCGATGAGTCCACCGGTACCATCGGAAGCGTCTCGCGAGCATCAACGTCGAGAACGTTGAGTCCAACAGACGTGCTCTCCGTGAGCTTCTCTTCACCGCCCCTGGTGCTCTCCCTTGCCTCAGTGGTGTCATCCTCTTCGAGGAGACTCTTTTACCAGAAGAGCTCCGATGGTATGTGAAATCAGATCTTTCTCTGTTTGTAGAGAGGTATTGTTAGAGACTTAATTGTAATTAGTAAACTCTGTAATTACGATTAAGTCCTCTAACTATATCTCTCTTACAGTTAGTCTCTGTTATGTGTGTTTGTAGAGGTTTCTTATTGTTTTTTTTGTACGCAGGCAAGCTTTTCGTTGATATCTTGAAGGAAGGAGGAGTTCTTCCAGGTATCAAAGTCGACAAGGGTACCGTCGAGCTAGCCGGAACCAACGGCGAGACCACCACTCAAGGTCTCGACGGTCTCGGTGAGCGTTGCAAGAAGTACTACGAAGCCGGTGCACGTTTCGCCAAGTGGCGTGCGGTTCTCAAGATCGGAGAGAACGAGCCATCGGAGCATTCCATCCACGAGAACGCCTACGGGTTGGCTAGGTACGCTGTGATCTGCCAGGAGAACGGTCTTGTACCCATCGTTGAGCCTGAGATCCTTGTCGATGGATCCCACGACATCCACAAGTGTGCTGCCGTCACTGAGCGTGTCCTTGCTGCTTGCTACAAGGCTCTTAGCGACCACCACGTCTTGCTCGAGGGAACTTTGTTGAAGCCTAACATGGTCACACCTGGTTCCGACAGTGCTAAGGTTGCGCCA
Source organism: Raphanus sativus (assembly GCF_000801105.2). Classification (NCBI taxonomy): domain Eukaryota; kingdom Viridiplantae; phylum Streptophyta; class Magnoliopsida; order Brassicales; family Brassicaceae; genus Raphanus; species Raphanus sativus. The sequence continues at coordinate 46,130,842 of NC_079514.1, read as the reverse complement.
GAGGTTATCGCTGAGCACACTGTCCGTGCTCTTCAGAGACCGTCCCACCGGCTGTTCCAGCTATTGTGTTTTTGTCTGGAGGACAGAGCGAGGAGGAGGCGACCAAGAACTTGAACGCGATGAACCAGTTGAAGACCAAGAAGCCGTGGTCATTGTCTTTCTCTTTCGGACGTGCGTTGCAGCAGAGCACTTTGAAGACATGGGCAGGTAAAGAGGAGAACGTCAAGGCCGCTCAAGAGGCTTTGTATGTGAGGTGCAAGGCTAACTCTGAAGCCACTCTCGGAACATACAAGGGTGATGCTAAGCTTGGTGATGGAGCCGCAGAGAGCCTTCACGTGAAGGACTACAAGTACTGAGAATCGTAGCGTCGTCAATGGTTTCTGTTGTGACGTACTCATCACCCTCGATATATTTCTAAGGGTTTCTTCTACTTTTTTCGCTTGACAATATCGGATTAACAATGTTTTTTTCGATTTTTCTTTTCGATTTGTGTTTTGATTTTCGTTGGGTGTGTTCTTTATTTAGAAAATGGTGAGTGTTTGAGAAAACGCACAAATAAAAGGCCATCAGAGGTTATATCTGTTTTTCTTATATGATCAAGAAGTAATTTGGGCCTATTCTTTGGATGTTGTTATTAAGTAATTCTCCACCAAATATCATCGAAGCATTGTCATATTCATCGAAGCATTGTCATATTCTAACTTATATATTACTAAAATATAAATAATAAAATATTTATAATTAAATTATTAATATACTTAAAATTTTGAAGTTATTTATAAAAATTTCTTGTATAAGATTATTTTTATTTTTAAAACTTAAGTGATTTTTTTTCAAAGTTATTATTATATATTTTAATATTTTGTTCAATTTTGAAAGGTAAAAGGTTCAAAATATAAATAACTTCAAAATTTTGAACAAAATATCAAAATATATAATAATAATTTTGAAAAAATTCACTTAAGTTTTAAAATAAAAATAATCTATACATTTTTTTTATAAATAACTTTTAAAATTTTAAGTATATCTAAGATAATTTAATTATAAATATTTTATTATTTATATTTTAGTAATATTAAGTTTATTGAAGATATATAAGTAAAACATGTTATATATAAATCAGAAAAAATATCACCAAAGTTTTAAAATTTAATACGATGAAAATAGTAGTTTATGTAATTTCAATTTTTTAATAATATTTTAATGTAGATTTATGCACGTTTTAAAAGTTCGGATAAATTTTTAAAGATTTAATTGAGTTTAGATCGTATTTGGCACTAACCGTTAGTTCGGGTTGTATTTGGCACGATCTAAATTGTTCAGGTTGGAATAGGCATTTTTCCCCACATTTGTCCGTAGGATCTAATATAATAAGCGAACAGAAGCATTCATGGCCCTGCCCACCGGAAAGGAACGCAAATGGTATAGTCCGTAAATACTGTCTAGCTTGTGGGTAGATTCGTAATTACGAAGCAACACATAATTTCTTTGGTTACATTCACTTATTTGATCTCACTCGCACATTATATAGTGGGACCCTTGTCTGCTCCCTCGTTGGAAACTAGAGCTTTCGTTATCCGGTTCGGCTCGGCTTATTTAATTTTTCAAATCCACTAGAAATAGAGTAAGAATATCTCTAAAGTATTACTCCATTTTTTATTCTAAAATATAATAAATTCAAAATAGAGTAAGAGTTTTGTTCCAATGTATTACTCCATTTTTTATTTCAAATTGAATATTTTTAATATTTCTGTTTTATATTTATTTTAAAATTAGTATACCACCTTCATTTATATTATTTGCAAAATAGTTTATTTTCACTTTGTAACATTTCTATTATATACGATATTAACCACAATTAAATTTTTATTATATAATTAAATTACTCAATATAGTTTAAAAAGGAAATATTTAATACACTAAAAATTATATTATATTATTTAAACACAATAATACATCAACTTAAATTATTCATTATAATAATTATAATTATCACTATAAATCTTTTTTGTTTTATATATATATTTTGTTGCATAAAATATTCAGTAGATGGCTGTTTATATAATAATAAATATTAATTAAAAAGTTATAATATATATAGTAAAATACATTATTATATTTATTTATAATAATATTATTAAAAAGAAAAATATTTAAATGTGAAAGACTATTTTATAAATAAAAAAGTTTAACTCTATTTTGGAGTAATACGTTGGTTTATTCCATATTTGGAGTAATCATCCCTATTACTCTATTTTGGAGTGGGTTTTGGAGTAGGGTTGGAGATGATTTTACTGGAAAATGTAGTTTAGAGTGGGTTTGAAGTGGGGTTGGATATGTTATGATTAGTTCGGACCGGGACCTCTTTTGATCTCATCTAGTCTTTATTTCAGCACGTGACAAAACCTTCATCCACTTATATCATCTTTTTTATATTTCTCGTATTGTCTTTTATTTTCTTTCGGTCTTTCTTTCTGGTCCTCAACAACAAATCTGATTTTTTTAACCTGTTCTACACCAGTAAATATGGAACACAAAACCAATGTTAAGAATGTGATGGGTCATCGTAGTATATTTTTCTGATAATATGTTTGTTTCAAGCTTTCACACTTAGTTCCTTCCGATTTTCATTATCCTACACACTTGTTTTTAAATTGTTTTCCCTATAGTCAAGATACAAGAAGTGCCAAGAGGTGTTACTTAATGCACATGTGACATGACTCATAACGTAACAAAAAACTTACTTAACAATATTCGAAGATTCATATCTTAAAGGCAACGTTATTGCTGGGACAAAATTTTGAATCTTTAGCTTTTTTTATTATTATTTTTTTACTAAGAGATAATGTTAAGAAACAATAGCAAAAATGTAGATTATTGGTAGAAATTTTATGTTGTCTCTTAGTAAATAAATTATTTATGTTAATAAGTTATAAAAGATGTGTTTAAATACATATAATATTTAAATTGAAAAACATAAGAAAATTACAAAGTTGCCAAAAATATTACAAAAAACCTGAATTTATAACATTAAAAAGTTAAAAAGAAAACATTCAAGACATAAATTAAAAACAGAAAATCATACAAACATCATATATTAAAGCAACCAAACATTTTATTCAATTCATAGAAACTTATACATTATATGTTATTTGGAAGATGTCCAAATTTAACCATATATTTTCAATCAAATCATCTTTTCACTACAAGAAAACACGATTTTAACGACGACCATTTTCCTCGCTAAATCGTCGTAAATACGTCTTTACGACGATTTAGCGAGGAAACGCATATCGTCGTTAAAGTTTGGTCGTAACGGATATTTAATCGCCATTTCGTCGTAAAAGTACGAGGGACCCATTTCGTCGTAAAAGGAAGGTTAATATTTCGTCGTAAAGAACACGTAGATTTCCACGTAAAGTGGACGCTATATTTCCACGTAAAAGACACGTAATATTTCCTCGTAAAATACACGTAAACTATCCTCGTAAGAAAAACGTAAATAATACTCGTAAAGTAAACGTAAATAATACACGTAATGTAGACGTAAACTTTCGTCGTAAAGGGAACGTAGAATTTGACACGTAGATTCGTCGTAAGATTTCGTCGTTCTTTACACGTCCACTTACTCGTCAATTCCTCGTGAGTTAACGAGGAATTTGCTTCGATTTTTATAACTAATTTATTTTTAAATTTAAATTTTAATATTATAGAAAATAATTATTTCAAAAATATTAGAAATATAAATAATTACTAATGCGAAAATATTAAAAATTTGGAATAAATTAAAACCGAAAATATTATATAAATAAAAGTTTAGAATTTTAATATTACACAGAAAAAAAAAACTAAGTCGGGCCGGGGCGGTGGATCGTTTCCCGGTAGAGGTCTTCACTCCTCCTCTGTAGTTCCTCCTCTTGCTGCTGAGTACGAGAAGGCTCGGGAACCGGGTTCCGTCGTCGCATATCCGCCAACAACTCCTCCCATTGGGGATTTCCAGAAGATATAACTTCCAGAAACCCCTCCACTCCACCCATACGAGCTTGGAATGATTGGCGCGTAGACTCCAACTCCGTCTGCGTCGACGCCAACTGAGTCCGCGTCGAGTGTAACTCCGAACGCAGCTCAGTGACTTCGTCGGCTCGTCTCTGACCATAAGACGATGTCGCTCTTGGGACATCGTTGACGGAACCGATTCCCAACGTACGTCCCTTTTTCTTAGGGACGACCTACAAAGAAAAAATAAAGTTTAATGTTAATAATTTAAAAAAATAGATTAAAAGTAGATTAAAAGGTAAAATTTTTACCTCCTCGTAAATCTGATCCACTTCTTGAGTGGATAATACGACCGGTATTCCATCGGGAGATTGCTGGGTCAGCTGGGTTTGGCGGTCTTCAATCCGAGCAACGACATCGTTGTAGATTTGCTCGGACCTCGGATCCACAAATACCCCCGCCTTGGTCTTGTGGGTCCTCTCGTAAAGCTCTTTAAGAGACGGGAGTTGTCCCGTCTCTTTGGCCTGAAAATATTTAAAATTTAAAATGTTAGAATCAATATACATATATAAGTACATATTAATTATTAAAATATTTAATATGAAAAAAAATTAGAAATTAATTACCATTTCCAAGCGGACACGGGCATGGGGTTTTTGACCCGTACAGTGAAGCATCGGGCCGTTGCCGTGCTCGTCTTTGGTGTTACGAGAGGCGGAGCAGGCGTTGGAGATCGCAATGGATGATGGCAGCTCCCAGTAACGGATGAGACCATCGTAGACATCCTTGGTCAGCTCAGCGGGTTGCCCGTCCTTGTAACCCTTGTAGATCCAGTCCTCCTTCCAGTTGCCTACGGTGTCCAACAACCGCTTCTTCGCCTTTGCGGTGAACTCCCGTTTCACGTCCTCGTGAACCCCGATGGACCACTGGTATCTTTGCTGCATTTTTAAACCCAAAAAAATTAATAATTAGTTAAAAAATATTAATGAAATAAAAGTTAATAATAAAAATTAAACATAAAATAATTATTTTAAAAAACTTACAGCAAACATCTTGAACCACGTGTTTCTAACGTGGTGCGGCGTCTTTTTCCAGTTTGGGTGAGCCTCTGAGAAGTATCCTTTGATGATATCGGATACGCTCGTAGCGACAGAATTGTCGACCCCAAACCTGAAAAAAACAAAGTTAAAGTATTAAAAAAAATATTAATAATTTTAAAAATATTTAAATAAAAAAAATTACGTACCACAGAGTCCCCTCTGGTCGGTCGGGGTCTAAAACCGGTAAACCGGCTCGTCCTGGTTGAGCGAGAAGATCCTCAACCGTGTACCGAGCAAAAGGAGCGGTCGGCGGCACCCGCAACTCCGGATGAATGTATCCGGGTGCAACCGGATCTGGAACCGCCTGAGGTGCAGCAGGTGGGGGTGGTGCACCAGATGGAGGAACCGGTGGTGGCTGTGACTGAGACTCCGGGACAATCTCCGGGTTGGAGGAACCGGGAGCTGAAGATGATGATCCAGCAGCAGGATCACCACAGAACATCTGACTGTAGTGGGGGGTTTTCTTCTGCTTGTTCTTTCTAACCATCTGAAAAAAAATTCAGATTGTTAGAAAAACAAGTAGAAGAAATCAAACTAATCAAAATTCTCTACACTAACCACCTAATCAACTATAAACCTATCTAATTTCACTAAACTAAACCACCTAATTCTAGAGAGAGATTAGAGAGAACCTTGGGAGGTGTAGGAGAGGAAATTGGGACGAAATGAAGTGGCTGGTTCTCGCGGGTATATATAAGATTACATAGGGACGTAAAGTCCTCGTAAATTTACGACGAAACAGCAAGGCCCGTGTCATAATTTACGACGATTTTGCAAGGCCCGTCTTTTTAACTTTACGACGAAATTACAAGGCCCGTGTTTTTTGTTCACGTGGATATTACGACGAAACCGTGGATTTAGCATTTGTTATTTACATTCCCTAAACCCTAAACCCCAAATTCCTAATTTTTATTATTTTTTTAATCATGAAATTTTAATTATATAGGTTTAATTTATTTTTTAAGTGAATCGAAACCGTATATATATATATATATATATATATTGAGGTTTGGGGTTTAGGGTATAGGGATTTCATAAAAACATGTTAATTCCTCGTAAACAAGCGTGGTTATTACGACGAAAAAAGAAACAATCCTTGCTAATTCCACGTAAGCAAGTTTCGTCGTAAAGACCTCGCAAGCTTACGTGGAATTAGCAAGGATAATTTCTTTTTTCGTCGTAAAGGACACGTTAATTACGAGTTTTTAACGAGGTTATTTTGTAAATCCCTAAACCCCTAACCCTTTACCCTAAATCCCTAAATCCCTAAACCCCTATCCCATTACTAGTAACATCTATATGTGTTAAGTTAATTTAATCAAGAAATTTTAAATATGCATGTTTATTAAGTCTTCTTGAGTGAATTGAGTTTAGCAATGTAAACCTTATATATGATTCACTTATAAGTTAAGGAAGTTTTGGTTAATTTTGGGTTTGATGTTTTAAATTCTTAATTTTTTTAATCATACAATGTTAATTATACAGGTTTATTGTGTCTGCTAAGTGAAAACATATATAGATTGAGGTTTGGGGTTTGGGGTTTAGAGTTTTAGGGATTTAAACACGAAACTCGTTAAATCAACGTAAATTAACGAGGTCTTTACGACGAAACAGCTAAAAGGCTTGTTATTTCCACGTAAGCTGATTTCGTCGTAAACACCACGCACGCTTACGTGGAATTTGCAAGGCCCGTGTTTATTTTTAACGTGTGCTTTACGACGAAATCAGCTTACGTGGATTTTGCAAGGCCCGTGTTTTTCTTTACGAGAAATTAACGTCGATAACCTTAAAATCCCTAAAAATGTAAACCACAAACACCAAACCTCAAACATCCTTTAACTTATAACTCAATCTCAAACACCAAACCCCATACCCTAAACCCCAAATGCATTAATCAAGTCTGAAAATAAATAATATTTTTAAAAAATTACATCATCATTCAGATACATCATCATTCTCTTCAACACTAGAAACATCATCACTTTCATTAAACTCGTCCTCAACAGCATCGTCAGTGGTATCGTCGGGAAGATCTTCATACTCATGATTATGCGGATCAATGAGTAGGATGTCTTCCATTTGTTGTTCAGGTTCTTCGACTTCATTGATGTGTTCTTCTTGCAAAGGTGGTTCTTCTCCACCGATTATTCGTCCACGGGGTGTAACTTTGATAACAGCTAACCAACTTATTCCAGATTCTCGCAACCTCGGGTATGGTAGGAAGCTAACTTGGTCTGCTTGCGAAGCTAATATGAAAGGCTCGAATTTGTTGTACCTCCGTCCACCATTGACAGCAACTACACCGAATTTGTTAAATCGAACACCTCTGTTGACCACGGGGTCGAACCAGTCACATTTGAATATGACGCATTTCAGCTTCAATAACCCAGGGAATTCCACTTCAATAATCTCCTGCAAGATCCCGTAGAAATCGGTTTCGCCTTTCACACAAATTCCATAATTGCTGGTCGCCCGGTGTTTACCATACTCGTACGTATGAAAAGTAAAGCCTCGTGAGAAATACATTGGTGATGTGGTGACCTTTGCAAGTGGACCCTGAACTAATTCGTGAAACCATATGGGATAATCTGGATCCTCATATTCAACCTGCAAAATTAAATTAAAGAGAACATTGAAACAAACGTCTTTCGTTACACCCCGTGGACGAAACAAATATCGGATTGGAGTAAATACCTGACTCTTCAATCATTTAATAAAGTGTCGATCTTTCCTTTTATCTACCTCACTTGTGGATATGCCTGGGATAGCTTCTTGGACTTGACTAACAAATAGGCTGTAAAATGCACATATTTTATTAGTTATATCATCATTTGAAAAATATATTTTAATTACAATTAGTTTAGAACTTTCCATATATGTTACCTTTCAAAATAGCGCATAAATGGATCCTCACAATTAAGTAGAATGTAAGTGTGTGCACTATGGGCGTCTTCATCACTCGACCACCAAACCTCTTTCGTTTTCCCACCCATTCGCCCAATCTGGCTAAAGATATCTGGAACACCAGCAACTGCATATGTTGGGGCAACACCACCATCATCATATCTTCTTGGAGCTCTTTGTCGGGTCCGTACATTAGGTGCAAAGTAGTACGATGTGAAGTGAGATGTTTCTTCCGTCAAACTTCCAGCAATTATAGAACCTTCAACCTTTGCGAGGTTTTTTGCCTTTCCCTTCAAATATTTCATGGCCCGCTCATACTGATACATCCATCCATAATGTACTGGTCCTCGAAGCAATGCCTCATACGGGAGGTGGACAGCTAAATGCTCCATGACGTCAAAAAATGAGGGAGGAAATATCATCTCTAAGTTGCACAATAAGATCGGAATGTTCTCGTGAAGTTGTTCTACGACATCCTCTTTAAGAGTGCGAGTGCTCAAGTCCCTGAAAAATGCTCCAATGGCTTTGTATATTCCAAAAACAATTAAGCAAATTATTAGTGCATATTTTTGAAAAATAAATTAAGAAATTAATTAGTGTGAGTAATAATATATTACCTGCAAGTGCTTCATGTACTTTTGTTGGAAGTAGCTCCGCAAATGCAAAGGGAAGTAGTCTTTGCATAAAGACATGACAATCATGACTCTTCATCCCGGAGAACTTTTGGCCCTTTTCAACACATCTAGAGAGGTTTGAAACATACCCATCAGGAAACTTCACTGCTGATGCAACCCAGTTGAACAAGACCGACTTTTGTTCTGAAGACAATCTGAATACCGGTACAGGAACTTGTCCATTGCTTTTTATATGTAACTCGGGTCTTGAGCAAATATCAGGCAAGTCCAACCTCGATTTTTGATTGTCTTTTGTCTTCCCTGGAACATTCAATATTGTATTCATGATGTTCTCAAAAAAATTCTTCTCAATATGCATCACATCTAGATTGTGGCGCAAAAGAAGATCCTTTCAATACGGCAACTCCCAAAATATACTCTTCTTGTGCCAGTTGTGCTGAACTCCATAATAATCAGGCATATTACCGGGAACATGCCAATTACCACCACAACGAACTGTTTCTTGAGCTCCGTAGTAATCGATTTGCTGTTCAATTTGTTCTCCAGTTAAATACGGAGGAGGAGTGTCTCTCACAACCCTTTTCTGCCTAAACAATTTCCTGTTTCTTCGATAAGGATGATTAATGGGAAGAAATTGCCGGTGACAATCGAACCAACTTGTCTTCCTACCGTTCTTCAGCTGAAATGCATCTGTCGTTCCATTACAATATGGACAAGATAATCTCCCATGTGTAGTCCACCCAGACAACATCCCATAAGCAGGAAAGTCACTTATGGTCCACAAAAGCATCGCTCGCATCGTAAAATTTGTCTTCGTTGAGCAGTCGTACGTCCTCACCCCTGTTGCCCACAAATCTTTCAACTCTTTTATCAGTGGCTGTAGAAAGACATCCAGAGACCTTTTTGGATGGTTTGGACCAGGTATTAATATGGTCAAGAACAGAAACTCCCGTTGCATGCACATATCTGGAGGCAGGTTGTATGGCGTCATAAAGACTGGCCACAATGAATATTGTCTCCCTGACATACCGAAGGGACTAAATCTGTCCGTGCATAATCCCATATACACATTTCGGCTATTGCTAGCGAATTGTGGATATATTTTGTTAAAATGTTTCCAAGCTCTTGCATCTGATGGATGAGTCATCTCACCATCCGTCTGAGTATGCTCGGCATGCCATCTCATTTTTCCAGCAGTCTCCTCAGATTGGTACAATCTTTTCAATCTGTCGGTAATTGGTAGGTACCACATCCTTTGGTACGGTACCCTATTACGTCCTCGTCCTTGCGGTTTGAATCGTGGCTTCTTGCAGAATCGACACTCTTCTAACTTCTCATCATCTCCCCAGTTGAGCATGCAGTTGTCGATGCAAACGTCTATCATCTCAGAAGGCAACCCCAGACTATAAACTAGTTTCTGAATCTCATAATAAGAATCAGCAGAGACATTGTCTTCCGGCAAATACTCTTTAAACAAGTCTGTCCATGCATTCATGCAACTTTCAGGTAGATTATGATCAGTTTTAATACTCATCATTCTAGCAGCCAACGACAATTTAGAGAGACCTTCTCTACAACCACTGTAAAGTGGCTGATTCGCAGCATCTAACATTTCATAAAACTTTTTTGCATCTATGTTAGGTTCTTCAACTTCATCATCATCATGAGCAACAAATGCATCAGCTACCATATCATGAACCCTATCATAATTATCTACCATCTGCTCCTCCTGATGGTATCTATGTTGATTATGCAAATGATCAACCGGTTCATTCTGAAAATTGCTATTACTACTACTAGCTTCATTCTCATAATTATAACCTTCTCCATGTTGAAACCAGATATAGTAATTTGGCATGAAACCTCTATTTATTAAATGCTTCCAAACATTTTCACGAGTTGCCAGTTTTGAATTGTTGCATTTTCGACAAGGACAAAACATCTTACCGCTTTCTTGGGCGAGCGGTGTAGAATCTGCTTGATGCATAAATGTCTCTAGTCCTTCCAGATACTCTTTCGTCACTCTCCCGTTAGCATCTCTATGCGTGTACATCCATCTCCGCAACTCTAAATAATTTCCATCACCAGACATTTTTTTTCACGTTTTTAGATTTTTTTTTCTTTTGCATGTGGTGTGTTTCAAATGTTCCTCAAATGACATATTTATAGGAAAATTCGAAATTGGTAGGTGAGATTTTACTACGAATTAACGACGAAATATGGGTAGTTAGACAAGATAAAAAACGTGTGTCACCTAAAATTAGGTGACACTCGCAAAAACCACGTAAATATTTTCCTCGTTAATTACACGTTAATTATTACGTGTTCATTACGACGAAATGCTGTTTCCTCGTAAAAACGACGTTCCTTTACGTTTGGTTTACGACGAAACTCTTTCGTCGTTAATTAACGACGAAATAACGTGTTTATTGTCTTTTCACGTAACTTCCTCGTAAAGGCCTCGTAATTTTACGAGGAAATTATTTCGTTGCTAACTTTCGTCGCTAAGCCCGTGTTTTCTTGTAGTGTTTAATCGTTGATGAGTTTGTTTATCCCGAATTCTTGTTCGATGATCAATTGTATTGCTGAGATTTGTATCCAAACTGACGGAATATGTAAGATCCACACCTTCTCTTTAATTAAATTCTGAAACGATGAGAATGATTTCGAAACCGTAAACTCAACTTTCTCCCACCCCATTCGGTAAACCTATCGAATGATCCACGTGTTCCTTAAGAACGTCTTCGAAAACTTCTTAATTAACCCATGGCTCTATTATTTTTCCCTAATTTGATTTATTTTTGGGTGATTATTACTAAGACACGCCGTTAAGAAGCATCGATAAAACGAAATGCTGAATGTAATCCATGATATCACTAACTAATTTCAGCCGGTCCCGCCTATAATAAATGATTTTGTGTTATTTGTTTCTTATGGAAGAACAGAAACGTAACGGTTTTAGGTTATTTTGGAGTACCGCATATAAATGCCGCCTAAACTGATGATGAATAAATAAACAGAAAAAAAACTCAAAGGGATCTTTTTTTTTTATTGGAGATGGATTATCTCCTTCCACAAATTCCGTTAAATAAAAAATTCGGTCTAGGAAGTCAGATTCAGTTCAGCGGTGGTCAGTGCTACGAGTTCGGCCGACAAGTTCTACGGCTGGAAATACAACTCGAGGACTTGACCTTGATAATGCTCGGCCCACTAAACTCAGTCCATCTCATTTGGTTTAATCGGCTTAGAGAAAATAACGAAGAATATGTATCAAAAGAAGATGAAGGAGACAGAAGGACATTCAGATTTAGACACAGAAGCTGACCGTTAGAAATCATTATTTAAATTTGTTTCGATTTTTTTTCTTCGATTTTTTCCTCACTGGTTCCTACTTTTTCGGTACACTCCAGTGAGTGTTAGACTCATTTCTATCTTGTAATTGTTTTTTCATCAGATCAATAAAACACCTTAAAAATATTCCACAATGGATTTTGTTTTTCTTATTCAAGTTGTACAAACTTCTCTCTTTCATCAGAGTTTGCTTTCTTGGCTGGCGCACTGATATACGAACTAGGGCCAGGCAAATAAATTGAATCCGACCGAACCAAATCTGATCCGATAAAAATGAATTTGAACTGATCCAAACTCAATATAAATATCTAATTGATCTTGTTTTATGATATTTTGGATTACGATTTTTATTCTAGCCAAACCTAGACCTAAATGTATGTTTGATAGAATCCGAAAATTCAAAATTCCAAAAAATAATTTGTACCAAACATGATCTCAATTTTTAAATGTATCCAGAATACACTAAAATATTATTAAAATTTTATTAAACATCTAAAATCTATTTCACAAATACTTAGTTTAAGATACATTTTGCTATTTTATTAATACTAATGTTTTTAATATTTTGACGATTGCATTTGAAATTCAATTATTAATAAGTTTTTTCAAGTTTTAAATAGTTTTTAGGTTTATAAAATTGTTAGTTGTTAATTTTAATTTTCTATATTGTTATATATGATTCTCCGTCGTAAGAAATTTTAATTTGTCATACTATATCTGATGTTACATATAATTCAAATAAGATTCTTGTATGGTTGATAGACAAGTTCGAAAAGTTATTTTTTTTTAAATATGATTTAAAGAAACCGCATGAAAAATTTTTATTGAAATTATTGGAAACACATTGAGTTTAGTTACAAGTCAATATATTTTGGAACCGATAACCCGATTAAAATCTGAAACCGTACTATTTTGGGGTCATTCGGATCTTGAATATGTAACTAAATCTGGACAAAACCGAATCCAACCCGAACTTTTCTAATATACGAATGTGACTGAAATTCATGAATTCGAATAAACCCGAACCAAACCCAAATTGGAACCCGATTTTCTAACCATAATATGAACCATCGTTATCGTCCTTCTGCTCATATTCATTACTTTATATCCTCAAACATACAAAATAATACTATCGTGGCATCACCAAATAAAGCTATCTTTGAAATTAATGAATGTTTTTCACCTTTTGTATTTATTCAGCCAAGTGAATAATTAAATCAATGTTTCTTACTTCATTTTAATGTTTCCAAGTTTACTTTGCATTCTGGTAAATATATAATTGTGTTGTTGATATCTCTCCAAGTCTAGAAAGAGTGGGATACAATGTCCAAAAATCTGTAGGCAGTAATTGTACGTTTTGTATAGATCTAATATACAGACGAATCATTTGAAACCTAGATCTGGATTAGATATTTTAACTTTTTATATTTAACAAATTATTTATTTAATTATTGTATTATATTTTTATACTTTATTATAAAATTATTTTGATGAATTATAAAACTTAGACTTACAAAACATGAAATCAGATCAATTTGTGGACTCACATTCATTGTTACTTAATTTAATCAATTTACATAATTTAGATCGAGTTAGACTAACTTGAACCAATTTTAACCAGTTTAGTACGGTTTAAATTAATTTGAGCTACTTAAATCGAATTTTAAAAAATTATTTAGGTTATGATTGATTTGCCACTTTAACGTTGTGTAGACTATTTTTTAGAACATTGGTCAGAAATAACACTTTTAAGATGTAAACAACGTTCAATTTCTTTGAAAATACAAAACTAATAATTTGTATAAAAATAAACTAATCGCCACCAATCCGCCACACATTTAGTATTAGCCATGTTCAATATATATGTAAAAACATTACTGTTAAAACTTGAAAATGCATAGACGTTACAAATTGTTTTTGTTGAATAAAAATGTAAAAAGTAAGGACGGTTACAAATGCAATTAAATAGAAACAAACTTATGACCGATACTCGTAGTTTATTGATTTGTGTCACTTTTCAAACTCAAACCAACAAAAGAATAACATAATTGAATCAGACATAATTGAATCAGTAAAAATGCTAAAATAGTGATATGGTATCACACGGCGTGACTCACACACCCCTAAAATAAAATAACTATAGTTAGTGAACTCACATCTAAATATAAAGAATCTAGAGATCATGATATTGCAGCTCTCTCCAATTAAGTTCAGTCTACAGTAAGTAACATTTAAAGGACATCAGTTGATTATGGAGTTAGTCAATCCAAAGTGATTATTTTGAGAATCTAATACTACATTTGTAACAAAATCTCTGAAACAATTGACATATGTATCACAAAAATTGAAGGTTACTCTACATCACATTGAATGAATATTAACTACCCTATCTTAAACTAGGGTCCTCATTTCTCTTTTATTTTAAGCTATTACGGTATGGAATATTAAAATGTGATTATAAAAGAAGTGATATTTCCAAGCAGTTAGACATAAACACTGCAGGTTACTATCACTACATCTTGCAGTGCTTTCTTTCGTAGATTTCTGACATACATAATTTTATGTTAAATAAAGGACGGAAACTATTTTCAATTAAGACAGAACACTATCAGATATTATATAAAAACCACTCTTTGTACTTTAATTTTATTTAGCAACTGCCTGCAGTGAAAGAGTGTTTTCTCTCTTTTTGGGGGTCATAGGCCAAATAAAAAAGACTTTTGTTTCATTGTCTTTGCTTATTAAGCCAGATTTTCTTTAGACACAGATAAGTGGAGAAAATACTATCCCAAAAGCAACCAAAACATTTCTCTCTTTTTCTGTCTCTCCACTCCATGGACTCGCAACTCAAGCAATGGAGAAGTCAGCAGCAGAATGAGTCAGAAGAACAAAGGTATGCAACTAAGATGTCCAACTCTTTCTACCATCAGATTCAATCCCAAACTGCAACTTCTGCTACTGCTCTACCTCTCTTTGTCCCTGAAGCCACCTCTTCTTCATCGTACTCATGTTTCTCTCCTGATTCTTCCTCTTCCTCTTCTAGGTTTCTCAGTAAGCGTTTCCTATCTTTTGAAAAGGGCAAGCATTTTTTCCCTCAAATCTTGAGGCTGTTGCTGATTTGCTTATCTGAGTTTTTTTCTGTCTTTTCTATGTGAAATTTGTAGAGATGGGAAACTTTTTTACCTTGGCACAGTGGCAAGAACTTGAGCTACAAGCACTGATATACAGATACATGTCGGCTGGTGCTTCTGTTCCTCAAGAGCTCCTCATACCCATCAAGAAAAGTCTCTTCCATCAGTCTCATTTGAACTTCCTTCACTATCCTCTGCCACATAACTTCCCCCATTACCAACCCTGTGAGTCCCTCTCTCTCTCATGTCTACTTCATTTCTTTTGTATGGAAACTATATTTTTGGTTAAAGAAAAGTAGCTAAACTTTATAAGCTCTCTAAACAATAAAGTAAATACATGTATATATGGGGCTACTTTGCAATCCTGTAAGGACTATAAACCACTTTTTAGAAGACCTGTGAGAATCATAGAAGAGAAACTTGATGTCATGAGTACGTTTTGTTGTTGTTAATGTTTGTTAGTATGTTAGTAAAAACGTGTTAATAGAACACACACTAATATAAAACAGGGTACTGGGGAAGAGGAGCAGTGGATCCTGAGCCAGGGAGGTGCAAGAGAACGGACGGGAAGAAATGGAGATGTTCGAGGGATGTTGTAGGCAGTTACAAGTATTGCGACCGCCATATCCACCGTGGTCGAAACCGTTCAAGAAAGCCTGTGGAAACCAGCACAAATACTGCCACAAATGCCGTATCTTCTTTTGCCTTAGGCGAGGAGCTTGGTCATGGACCAAACAATCTTTGCTCTTCACATCCTTCAACTCAAGATCTCCATCTTAATAGTCATTTAAGGTACCAAAGGAAAACACTTTGTTTATTTCAAGTCATTGCTAGCTTTAGTCAGGATTCTTCAGACAAGTATTTTGCATAATAACAGAATAACTAATTACAAAGGATTTAATTTTTAGTACATATATTTTTATAGATGTCTTTAAGTTGTTACAATCTTGTTGTTGGGGATTTAGGAATAGTTGTTACACTGTTAAGTAATGCTGTGAGCAAAGGTGTAATGCTGGCAATTGGGAGACAGATAATTATTATCATCATTCTGTGAACTAAATAAAAACTTATATTCTTATCTTCCTTCTTTTGTTGAATAATACTGATAACAGTTGGATTTGATAGAATCTTTTTTTTTTGGCTAGTTGGGTGAGACTTTTCAATCACATAAATAGAAAGAGAGAGATATTTTTGAAATGATGAGATAGTAGGGCCTCAGTGAAAGCTGACAAAACCTGCTCAGAAGAAAGAAAAAAAGCTCTCAGATTGTGCAACCACTTCCCCTTAAGAACATATATAAAAAAAACTCTCAGATTTTAACCAAGTATCTTTGATAATGGTAGAATTAGTAGTACATTTGGTTATTGAGATAATCAGTCTTTAATCTCAATTAAGAATATGAAACTTTCTTGTTTGGATGTCCTTTTGAAAATGTTCATGTCTTGTTCTAATCACAAAAGTTTGTCTCTCACAGTTGTTCTTCAGATATGAAACAAGAAAGCAACAACAACAACAAGAGGCCATATGAAGCTCACGATGGAGGAACAAGCGATGGTCACATCCTGAGGCATTTCTTTAAGGATTGGCCACGAACATCAGACTCCACCCCACGTCCAATGAACTCATCGACAAGTCATCATTCCGTCTCCATGCCCAGTAACGCTTCATCAGATGTTTCTCTAAAACTTTCCACATGCAATGAAGAAGAAGAAGAAGCAAATATGAGAAACAACAACAACAACAACAACAACAATGAGAAGGAGCATCAACAAAGCATGAATTGTTGGAGCAGTGGAGGGAACCACCAGAATATGGATGGACCATTGGCTGAAGCCTTGAGGTCAGCCTCTCCGACTTCCAGTCTTCTTCATCAAATGGGAATCTCAACAGAAGTCTTTCGTTGAAGAAAGTGTTATAAATAAACAAACCAAGTCCTCTTTTAGCTACCTTTGAGTGTGCATTTCTTGCAAATGTTTTTCTATGAATTGTTTTCTTTTTCCCTTCATAAATTTTAATATCTAAATCGTTAAGCAAAAAAAAAAAATATATATATATCAAACAAGAGTTTTTATGCATTCAAAGCTGCTTATCAGTCCTTTCTTTTTAAGTTTTCTTGAATTTGCTGGTTATAGGAATTAGGAAAGATTGTAGTTACAATGTGAATGAAAAGGAGTCATTCTAATCTATTGAAACCTAAACTACATAGAAAACTGAACACCATATCTAAAGTGAATCAAGCAGGGAACATTGGATTCTTTCCCTACTAATCTGTGAAGCAAAATTATATGGCATATGGTTTTGATATAATAAGAGTTATGATTTTGATAATTTTCTATTTTACGTTAATTAAGCTTATAGGTATTTTCCCTTTTATTTAGGTTAATGATATCTTATGTCATAACTTATATAATAGTTTTCTATGATCAATAAAGATTTAACTCCCAACAATCTATATTATTAAAGTTGAAGTACAAATTGGAGATGTTTGGAAACAAGGATAGTAGGATAAATGAGATATGTTTGGCAACATGAATAGTAGAGATGTGTACTTTCTTTTATTTACACATTTAACAAATGTATTTTCAATAAATTAATAACAGATGAGAATTGATTAGAAACATGAATAACATATTTAATACTTCTTTTTATGTAAACATTTAGCCATTGTTTTTATAATAAATTAAACAACCTTCTTTCTATGTTTTTTTATTTACAATTCTGTCACTATATTTACAATTCTTTATGGTAAAATAAAAACACAAACTGAAATATAAAAAGTATATTATATTAAAAAATTATAAACAGTATTATTACCTTATTTAGTTTAGTCAAATATAAAAATTTCAAGAGTTCAATTTTCAAAAAAATATCATAAAATTAATAATAATTCATAGAAAACTGATGCAAAAAATTAAAACTTTGAAACATGGATAAAAGTATGTCAAGAAGAAAAACAATAATGGCTTATGTTATTAATAAAAATTGGAAATCCATTATATCATTTTTAAAATATACAAAATGGATGAGAGTGTGTTTGTTTTTCTGCTGATGACAAAAAAAAGACTAATCTAATTACCTAAAAACATTGTTTTGTCTAAAATAATCATAAAATAAATTTTAAATTTTATATACATATTAAAATATGCATATATTCAAAAATTTATTTTTACTAAAATATTTTCCAATAACCGTTATTAAAAATATTTTCAATATATATAAGAAAAATACAACAAAAAGATTAATTTTATATACCAACTTAAATTAAGGTTTTTATATTTCACATTAAACTTTAAGAATATAATATATATGATTATTTACAAGATGGTACATATAAAATACTATTATTTATATGATTATTTATATTGACATGAAAAATGAACAGCAATATATTTTTGAAATATACACTCGCACGGGCATGGAGTCAAAATTTATTTTAAATTACAATGTAAATATTTAATTAATATAGAAATATGTCACATTGTTTAAATAAAATAATAATATAAAAGTATTGTACAGTTGCGTTCTAAAAATCATTTATTTTAACAACAAGTCAAATAAATATGTTGATTGGAGAGGAAATAAAACAAAGTCAGAGAAACACATAGTTTACGAGAGACACTCTAGAGTGTGTTGAATTTATTATAAAGAAAGTTTCACTAAGATAAATACATTCAATATCTACAAAGAAATAATATATTTCACAGAAGTGAATAATAATACCCGCGCTTTCGAAGCGCGAGTCAAAATCTAGTTAACTTTAATATCTAAGAGAGCTTATGGCTAAAGTGACGGAGCGGAAGTAACCATAGTAACTGATAATGCAAAGATATTATTGAATTCTGAGAATACTCGTTATTTATGCCTTCTCAAAATTTTTGAATTATTAGAGAATGCCCAGAAGTAAGGATTCAAGAGATTGTGTTCTTTAAAACTCAAAACCCTAAAGTTGTATTAATTAATGATTCAAAAGTTGTGTTTCTTACAAACCAAGGGATCACATTATATAGTAACAAGAAAATCTTAAACCTGAAAGTATAAAAGAAACTAGAACTTAATTGTAAAAGAAATGCAAAGATAACTTAGAAAAGGAAATAAGTAAACCAAAGCTCAGTGGAACCAAAGCTCAAGTAAACTTAGAAAGGGATGTATACTACATGAGGTCCTCTCCCGTATGGAAGATTCGTCCACGAATCCAGTCAGTAAGTCGTCCTCTGGTACATGCTTGAAAAGGTGTTGACATTAAAGACGTCGGCGGTGTAGACGTGAGATGGTAAACGCGAACGATATGCATTTGGATTGATTTTTTCCAATACTTCAACGGGACCAATCTTTCGGGGTTTTATCTTGTTATACTGGCCTGTTGGAAACCTCTCTTTAGTAAGGACGGCCTAAACATAGTCCCCCTCTTGAAAGTGTAACTCGCGCATGTGTTTATCCGCACGTTCCTTGTACTTTGACGAAGAAGCCACCAAGTTATCATGCGCTAAAGCATGGACATTTGCGATCTCTGTCACAAGGTCTAACAAAAGCCATTTACATTGCCATCGAATGCCGTCGTTTTAATGAAATCGTTTACGTATTGAAGCTACTACATTCTGAGGTAACTGATGGAACCTGTAGTTAATAGGTTATTACCATCTGAGGTAACTGATGGAACAACACGTAGACTGTAGTCTGATTTACTTATCATCAAGTTATAATCATATTGATATGTATGCATCTACACTCCCAGTGACTGTTAAGTTGAGGCATTGTTAAGTCATGATAAACAAAAATAAACATGGCAAGCTTTTGACTAGGTCCATCCATGTTATCCCAACAACCACCATTCTCAACGTTATTCTAGAGGTTTCTTCTTCTGAAGAATTACAAACAACCCTCAGTATAATTACAGAGCAAGATCCGACAACAAACCATTTCATATTCACCTTGAAACCTCAACCTCTGAGAAACCCGCGGATGGAACCAGCCGTTCCACGCTTTCTAGCCTGCACATTCAAATATAAAAGTGTAAATAAAATTGCTTCGTTGATCTCTAGATTATTTTTAATGCAACGCAAAGATGATGTTTTGATTGAAACCTTTTCATTGTGAAACAAGTCCTCTGCAACGGCTTCCCTCTGCTTCCTCTTCTTCTCTTCTTTCATAAAGTCTGTCACTTCACCTGTATCGCACTCTCTAAGCATCATCACCAACAAAACAAACGGTTAAGTAAACAAAGAGTAGCAAACAGTAGGAGCTAAAAGGGAGGGACTCAAGATTTACTTGTATGGATCCTTGGCGAAAGGTATTAGACTACTGAAGCTGTTTCCGGATATAATATTAGCATTCCCCTAACCAAACAAAAACAAAAACTAATTAATCTCGCGAGCATAACCATTTGTAATACAGAATCCAAAGGCTCCCCTCTAACCTTTCTGAATCGCTTGAAGTCAACAACTCCTTCCACACCTGTAGACCGAACATTTCTAGTTGACCTAACAATAAGATGTTGAGTGTAGATAACCTCCGACTTCCCACATTCAGGCTCATCATTACCATCCCTTCTCATTGTAACGTCACTGTAGTCTTTCATTTCGGTATCTGCCGTTAAGTTAACGCTTTTAAACTCGTTCAAGTTCACAGTTTCTTCCACTATAGTAGTAACAGGACTCTCTTCTATCACAACAACAGCAGCAGCAGGCTTCTCCGGTGTTTCTGCCTTCTCTGTGGCATCGACCATATGAACTGACGATGTTGTTTCTTCCTCCTCTTCGACATCAGAGTCTGCTACCACTGTCTCATCCGTGGAGCACGATGATGAAATCACAACTACAGACAGCGAAAATGTTTCAATATAATCTAAACAAAAGCACATATGTTTTGGCTTTGTGTGTTGTGTGTGTGCTCACCAGAAGGTGGTATCAACGAAGTCGAAGGCAGATTTCCAGACAAGATAGCGCTTATTAAGTCCATCTCGTTCACTCTAGATAACAGACTGAGATTCTTCAAACGGCCAAACTTGTCTCCTGAGCTTATTGGGATGACACATATAATCCGGTTAGTTTCTCCATACTGAGAATCCTGTAAAGTTTGATTATGGTTTGTTAGGAGGACGAGGAAATGAGCCATTGCTCAAAAAAAAAAAACAACAAACCTGACTCATGGAGCTGATCTCTGCTATGGCAACAGTCTCTGCGCCACATACTCTGAGTAAAGATGAGAAGCTGCTACCAAATCTGTACTGCGTAAGGAAAAAAAAAGGTAAATATGAAACAGAGAGCGAAAGAATAGGTAAACAAATAAGAGATTATACAGTGTCTGTTGGTTCCAACACAAAGGCAAATCCTTGTAGACATTTTTCACGGATGTTTGGTTCCATTACATCCACCAAAGCTTCTTCCACCATCACTGATGGTCTGTACCTGTATTATAAATCAGCATGTGAGCAACTGCAGAGTTTGTTCTGTAACTAAAAAAAAAAAGTATTAAGATAGTAGTACTCACTGGCTGTTTCCAGGAAATTCGCTGCGGATACTTTTCTCTGCAAGAAGCTAGAGAAACCAATGAAGTTATGAGACTCATTAACAAACAAACAAACAAACAAACAAGGGGTGAGAATGGTATTCTCTGACATACCGTAACCCAGTTCGTCAAAATGATGGGTTTTTTGGCTAAAACTGCATTGAGCAGAGCTTCATTCACTTGCATACGCGGCTCAACAAGAACATGTGTGCACTCCTCACTCAAGATATGAGTAGTACGAGCACCTAAGTATCAACATAGTTAGTGTTTAGGCAAAACAGGGAAATATAAAAAACCACATGACCCAAGTTTACTTGCATAATAACGTTTTTTCACTAACCAATTGATGAAACAGTCTCTTGTACCGACCGATCCACCTTAAAGGTATCAGAGGAAGGGCAGAAGTAAAACACCAGCGGAATCAAAGACAACCTGCATTGATTTTATTTGAAATAAAACAGATTAAGCCGATATTATACAAGAAAAAAAAATCAGATTGAGTACCTGTAAGTAGCTGCACCAGTACCAAAGGTGATAACATCTCCATCATTGAGAATTCTCTCCTTATTAGGTAGCTCATGAACTTTGTCTTTTGTCCCGAGGTCAGTTTTGATAAAGGTGCCATACTTTGAACAATCTTTGACACGTATAACAAACGAGGAGGTATCAGGAGGAGATTTATTCCTGCGAAGAGAGGTTGTTGCATCGAAAGTTAACTCGGCGTGGATCCTAGACACTCCCTTATCCTTATTGATAATTATGTCGCATCCTACACAATAAACAACATCGTGGCCAGCCACAGATATTTCTTAATTACTTTGGAACAAGGAACAAGGAAGAGGATCAAAATAAGATTTTGACATGTAACAAATATACCTTTTCGACCAATCTTGTAAGTCCCTTCTGAAAATATATAGTATTTATCTTCACCTGAGACACAACAAGACTAATATCATTATTACAAACCATTCATTGGATCAAAACTCTTGCGATTCTTAAGAAAAGCAAAGATTAAATCTCAACACTTATCTAGCAACAACCCCAAAAGAAATTTGTTTTTTTTGCTTTACATATACAAGACGACAGCTTTGAGAAAGGTAAAAGAAGAGTCGCTAGGGTCATCACTAACATCCACTCAAGGAATGAGATTAGGAAGCAATCAAACAAAGCTATACGAATCTCCACGAAATAACACACGCATAAATAAAATACATAGAGTGAAAAGGGTAACCTGAGAGAGGATCAACGGGAAAGAGACCCCAAACCATTGATTGATTCGCTCCAAGAATTTGTTTGGTGTTCGTTCGAAAGGGTTTTTCTACTTTCCTCTGAAACCAAAGGAGAGAGTGAATGGTATATTTATTTACGACAAAAAGAAGACCGGTTTATCTTGTTTAGAATACCGGTTTTGTATCTAAACCAGTTACAATTGAACTTAGGTAGGTTTTGAAATTGACCCGGGAAGGTCTCGGTTTATTTTGGTTTCAACCGTCCTAACTGAAGAATTTTGAAGAAAGAAAAACAAAACCTTTACAAGATTCTCATCCTTCACGTTCGAACCGAACCGGAATAAAACCTTAACCGGTCCATCCCTAAACCCTTCCATCATCTCGCTCGACCTCGCCTGAAAGTTTCCGCCTTTCGATCCTAACTTTAAAGTTCCAACCTTTATTCGTATGAAGCTCTAAACCCCTTCTCAAACACTTGTTTCATTGTCTAACTGAAGGTTTCTAATACATCAACCCTCAAATCTCTTCCCTTTATTCACAGATTTTTTTTTTTTTTTAGTCTCAATTTTATACAGGAAATGAAGTATGTGAAGCCACTGAGGTTACTGGGTGATGCGTTGAAGACAAAATCGTCAGTACCTGGTCGGTTTCTCGGTTTAGATGTTGGTGATAAGTATGTTGGCTTAGCTGTTTCAGACCCTTCTAACATGATTGCGTCTCCACTTAGGTACACATGAGTTCAGTTTCAATTCAGAATCTAAATCTCGTCTAATTATATATATATATATGCCAAAACCGATACAATACTTTTACTCGTGTTTCAGTGTTTTGCTAAGGAAGAAAACAAACATTGACTTGATGGCTACAGATTTTCAGAATCTGGTAGGTGCTTCTTGCTTTCTTCCTCTATCAACAGATTGAATGATGAACTATGTAATAGTACACCAATCACTTGGCTTTTACTCATGCAGGTCAAATCATTTTCTGTGTCAGGCTTAGTAGTTGGTTATCCTTTTGGTAAACTGAACAATGTTGAAGACGTAAGTTTTCTTTTCTTTTTTTACTGACAGTGTTGGTCCTCTTCACTTGCACTTATAAACCGTAAAAAGAAGATTTTTTTTCAAACTTGGAACAGGTTGTCACTGTGAATCTTTTCATTGAGGAACTTCGTAAAACCGAAAAACTCAAGGATGTGAAGTACACTTATTGGGACGAGCGTTTATCATCAAAGGTATAGTTGTTAGCATATGACATTTATGTAACTTGTAAGGCCTTGGATCTCATGTAATGCTGTCCACAGACCGTTGAACTGATGTTGAAGCCTTTGAAACTGCATCCAGTTCAAGAGAAGACAATGTTGGACAAGTTTGCCGCGGTAGTTATACTTCAGGTACGGTTACTATTTAGACACTGATGACGTCTGTCTTCTGTTTCGTCCTATTTCTCACATGGAACCCTCTGTTATGTTTGAATGGTACTTGCAGGAGTATTTAGATTACTCAAACAGGTATGTAAAAACTGAGCCAGAAGAGTAAAAAAGAGAGACGGGTACCGACAAGTTTAGATTGGATGCAGTTTTGGACAGATGAGTATGAGTTTTTATGAAATCTATGTGAACAAAGACATCTTGCTTCAAACACAGTAATATCTCTTACGAGCTTTGTTTTTGGGCAGTAATTAGTATATCTTTGTACTTTTAAGTGTCTTATTGAGTTTCGTTTAGGGGACAAATTTAATGAAATATATGGGATTATGATGTCTCTCAGAAGAGGCTAAAATTTACACATTTGACTTGAGGATTTGAGATGTGAAACTTACAACAACTTTTACTACTTTTACAACACCTTGTTTAAAGACACTTAGAACAACTCGAACTCACCTATGGCTTTACATTCAAGATACTTATTATCATTACCACCAGGTGAACCTGCAGCCTCTTGTCTACCGCCGAACTCATAAAAATCCGGTAGCTCGGGCGGTATTGCACACCGGATTAGAGCCCAATTCAATCCTTCAAAGAAAGGATGTCTTTTGATCTCTGCAGAACCTTTCTCTGACCCGAGCCGGTTCTCTGGCTCCTTAACCAGAAGCCCTCTGATCAAATCCTTTGCCTGGAAGCTCACCAGCGGGCTATCAGGAAACTTGAGGCTCTGCAACACAACATTGGCTAATGTCTCGTCGTTGTTGTGACCTTTGAAAGGTGTTTTCCCATACAAAAGCTCGTAAAGGAGAACCCCAAAAGTCCACCAGTCAACCGCGGCGCCGTGTCCTTGTCCTCTGATTATCTCTGGAGCTAAGTACTCGTGTGTTCCCACAAAGGAATTGGACCTTGCTTCTGTTGGTTCAGCCACGAGCTGAGGCAATGATCTCTTCATCTGTTGTTGATTACCTCTTTTTGGTTTTTGACCTTGTTGTTGGTTTGTGGAGAGCCTTGGGCTGAAACATGAAACCTGGAAAGATGGTTCCATGGTACAGAATGGTTGTATGCAGTTGGATGTGTTGTATGGGCCTGAAGATCTTGCGGGATCGTTCCCTGGAGGAGAAGTTGATCTGAGAAGAGTTGGGTTCACTGCACATCTAAGTGAGAGGTCGAAATCCGTAAGCATAATGTGTCCATCTTCACGAACTAGAATGTTTTCTGGCTTCAGGTCTCGGTATATCACACCAAGCATGTGTAAATACTCCAGTGCAAGAAGAATCTCCGCAACATAGAACCTGAAAACAAATTTTTATCATCGCTTTTAGTAACTACTTATTAACTAACCCTGCAGATTTTGTCCAAACCAGCAGAGCCAAACCGAAATGTTTAGTTTTCGGTTTGGTTTTGTTTTTAGTTTGGTTTCGGTTTTGTCCGGAAAACGTCTACTGCGGATTTTGTCTGAACCAGCAGAGCCGAACCAAAATGTTCGGTTTTTAGTTTGGTTACGGTTTTGAGTTTAGTTTAGTTTGGAAAGTTTTTGAAAATATTTTGGTTTTCCAGCGAGTTTGTTTTTCTTTAATCAGAAAAAAACCGAAATAACCAAAATTAATCAAGATAACTGAACCGAACTAACTGAATCGAACAGAGTTCGGTTACATTTTGAGTTTGGTTCAGTTCGGAAAACTTTTGAAACTATTTTGGGTCTTTTAGTGAGTTTGTTTTTAAAAAAAAAAATCCGAAAAAACAAAAACCAAAATTGAACAAAAATAACTGAACCGACCGAACTAACCAAAAATAACTAGTTAACCAAAATGCCTGAATTTAACCAAAATTATCTGAGTTTTTGAATAATATACCAAAAGCTAACCGAAATTCCAAAATATAAAACCAAATTTAACCAAAAACCAAACCGAATCTAATTTTTCGTTTTACTTTGGTGGTATTGTGGCAGAACCGAAAACACCTGAACCGAATTAACCAAAACTGCAAGACTACTATTAGTGATTATTACCTTGCTGCAGGTTCAGGGAAACACCGGCCCAGCTGCTTCTGTCTGAGGACATGAAGATCTCCACCAGGACAATACTCCATGACCAGACAAGACAAATGATCCGAAGTGAACTGCGCATACAACGTAGGAAGAAAAGGATGGTCCAACATTTTAAGTATGTCCCGTTCCGCTTGTGCCCTTGAACTCTTCTTCCTTCTTGCCAAGAACTCGTTGTCCATCACCTTTATGGCAAACAAGCAGTTCGTACCAATCAGCTCGGCTAGATAGACGGTTCCTATATCTCCACAACCGAGTTTCTTCAAGAGGTTAAAGTGTCTTAACCCCAAAGAGCCGTATTGCAACTTGGCATGCTTAATCGCTTCCCATCTCACATCCATCGACATGTGAGGCTTGTTCCCACAGCTGAACCTGCTCAGATTGCTCTCCTCACTCATGCTTGTGCTCCTGCTGTAATCCCCAACGAGACTGTCTTTTGAACTCAAGGAGAATTCGAATTTCTCGCTAGAAGCTGGATTCTCTCTTTCCTTCTCTTGTTTCATGACGACAATCTCAGCTTCAGAGCTCAAACTGTCTGCGCAAACCTCAGGATTATGACTAGTGGTATATGAGGGCGGTTGGTTGTCTATGCTGGTGCTCTTCAACGAACAGTGACATCTTTGGCAGAGGAGTTTATTTGCACTAGCATCTAATGAAACATCATCTTCATCCTTTTTTGTTGTGTTAGATACAGAAACGATGCCAATCTTTAGCTTCTTCTTAAGTATAATCTTCCTTTTTGGCTTCTGTTTGGGACGTGGAATCATTCTTGTTACCTTCTTCTCTGTTCCTGAGCAAGGTGTGTTCTCTAACTTCCCTCTCCGCTCCAAATCCAGAGTGGATGAGAGAGTTCTCTTTTCAAGCTCAGTTGCATTATCAGAAGGCAGTGAAATAACAGGTTCTTTCACAGAAGAGGCAACAACAATTTCATCTAACTCTATCTGATCATCTCCACTGCGAGAGCTTAGACAAGACCCTTTGCTGGATTTATTCTGAGTCGGCTCAGAAATGGGTTTAGAAGGCTCTTCATAACACTTAGGTACACTCTTCGAAGTGCTTGCTTTATCACTGTTCACAGGTATCAGAGATCTCTCAACCAAGCTTCCTTTACCCTTGTCCACAGGAACAAAACCAGACCTGTTACACGAAACCTGATTATACAAACTCTTGATCCTGTCTGCTTCAGAGACCCTAGGAGACGCAGCTGCGGATTTGGACAAGCGTTTCAGAGCAGCCATTTCAGAGGCCTTGGAAACGCAACGGTCCCTGAGAGCCTGCTTCAAGGAAAGAGATGTCTCTACAAAAACTCGAGGCGAGGCCATTCTCATTGAAGGGCTGCTTGGACCTGCACTAGCGCTAGTCCCAGTGTTATGGAAAGAAGATGTCCTTAGCCTCGTGGATGTTTTGACAGATATTGACTGGAAAAGCTTGTCAATGTCATACTCAAGAGAACCATGATACTTCTCTCCCTGCTTCCTCCCTTCAAAATCTTTGCTTGAAGATGATCCCAAAACAGATTTACCATATCTCCCAGAGTGTTTAGACAGTGTTGCTTCATCTTTCTCTTCCACAATTTCACAGGAACCCATTGGTTTCTTAGTTCCACAGTAACTAAATCTCTGAGCTTTTCATCTTCTATTGATATGTTTCTGACTGTATCAATCGAAGTTACCCTGAATGTAAAAAAAAAGAAGTAGCTTTAGGTCATTATAACGTTTGCAGACACAATCATGAACCCTACACAAAGTACAGATAGAGAGACAGATACACCCATAAAGAGAAGACATTTTCATAAATAGGCAAACAAACTCTCATAGAAAAGTATATGATACTATTTATTAGTTAAAAGAGTAAAATCAAACCAACCAAAAAAAAAGAACTAAAGCTTTGAGTGAGTCATGTAAGAGATCTTAACAACCAAGTTTCAGTTAGGAAAGCAAGAGATTGGTCTCTCAGATCTCATGAAAACTCAAATACATATTAGAACAGTAGCTTATCTGAAGCAAGGAGTGAGGTTTCGATTCAATATAATT
Source organism: Raphanus sativus (assembly GCF_000801105.2). Classification (NCBI taxonomy): domain Eukaryota; kingdom Viridiplantae; phylum Streptophyta; class Magnoliopsida; order Brassicales; family Brassicaceae; genus Raphanus; species Raphanus sativus. The sequence continues at coordinate 46,102,492 of NC_079514.1, read as the reverse complement.
AAAATTAAAATAATTTAAATTATTATTTTCTAAAAGAACTCTATACAAAGCAGACTCGAACGTCTAATCGTAGAGAACCGCGTGAACCCAGAAAGTTATTTTTTTTTAAAAAGAAGCTAATTGCAAACTGAAAGTGAGAGACCACTTGTAGAAAATGAAAGGTCAGGAAAAAAGGGGAAAATATAATAACAGAAAGCAACCATTAAACCCTCCTGAATACGGTCCCCAGAATCTCATGGAAAAGAGTTACAGATGAAGAATACGAAAAGTGCAAATGAAGGTAAATAAAAAAAAAAAAAAAAAAAAAAACTCGCCAAAAAATATTAGAAGAGGAAAAGAGTGAGCTTACCGAGAAAAAGAGATGAGTTTTGCTAGAGAAGCTCCAAAAATCGAGTGAAATGTGAAGCTCAGATAAACCCTAAATGGCCTTTCTCTTGAGGAGGATCTATAGAGAATGAGATGAGGAGGAGGAGGAGAAAGTTATAGTTTTTATTTATTTTCTTTTCTTAGTTTGTGGGTTTTGGGGTAAGTTTTTCTTTTGGTGTGAATAGCGTTAAGAGATGATCAACTTGAAAACATGGTGGGTCCTTATACCTTATGACATTTCATAACTTATTATATGCCTCAGAATATATATAGATATATACACTTTTTTTTTGTCAACATTGTTTCCACTGAAACAGCCCAAAAGAGCAAATATTACATTGGTCTCGAATACAAGCCTATTAAAATTGACAAAATAAAAAGCCCAAATAGAGAAACGGTGCAAGTGGTGAGTATTCTGGCCACGTGTTGACAAGTTTTTCTTCGCCAGGACTCGTGCCTTGTCGATGCTCTTCATGCCTGAAACTGCAATCTTCAACCCTCGTGAAGCTTCTGCCACCGTGAACATCCAAGACATTTCTCTATCTTCATGATTTTCTCACCGTAAACGGCAAACTCGCCGAAGTAAATTTTCTCTGCCGGTGATGTTTTTTCTGCAAGGCTTGAGACCCGATACCAATCGAACTCCATCATTCACTCAGACCGTCGTTTATGCTTGAGAACTCAGCCTCCAATAGATGATAACTCAGGGAGAGCTCGACAGGTCAATAAGAGACTTTTGTCGGACCATCAAAGAGATGCCGGCTTATTTAAATCTCTATAAGATTCAACCAAGAACAAATCCAACACCACATCTTCCCTTCCTCAAAGAAACTCTACCAAAAGCCTATCATGTTGGAACAAAAGGGGCACCCCAATAGTACTGCAGAAAGTAAACCGAAAGATACAACAAAACAAGCAACCACTATGCTTTATTAGAATTTTCTTTAAACAATCTATTACAAGATCTGCTTAATTCAGCTTTTACACGTCTAGTGTTAACACCATAACACACGCTACTGAAAGATTCCTAAGCTACACCGCTTATATATCTCCTCCGTTAAGTACTTCAGCCACTGCTTCAGCACAACTCGGAACACTTCCAAGAGCTTCTCTCTCTCTCTATAAACTCAGCCTATGTGTCTCTGTCTTCATACATACGACTTCATAGCTATTTTATATCATTCTCCACGTTCCCAAAACCTAGTTTCCAAGGCAACATGAATATGGACATCTTCCATAACAATAAGTGCAACTTTCCTTTTCTTGTAATGCACTTATTCTTCTTCCTTTTAAGTCATAAACTTGTTTCTCAAGTTTATTCATCTTTCCATATCTCCAAGATACTCTCTTGCTCTCCAAGTCTGTTGACTCCAGCTCAGCATCTCGACTCCACATGGTCTTCATCACTCAATAAGACGTCTCCTTCAGCAACTACGTCAGCGACTACTTCAGGGTTAACATTTTACATCAACAATCTCCCCCTTTTAGCTTTGTGTGCCAATCAAGCATAATACCGTTCTGGTTCAACAATCATGTTTCCCACCTGGAAGCTTCCATGCTAATTGTGCTTTTCTCCCCCACGAGATGTGCACCACACCATACTTTTCTCCCCCATGAGATAAGCACAATCTACATCAGGACGTCATCCATCATACTCTTCTCCCCCACGAGATATGCACTCCTTGTATCAGAACGTCACCATTCTCCCCCTGCTTGATTGCATACTAAGCTAAAACACAGATGCTTAAATGTCAAGCCTTATAGACAAACTCCCCCAGAGTCTATGCTTTAATCTTCCACTTCTCGGAAGTACTTCACCAAGTACGTCAGCACCTATCGCACACCAGTTACACCAAGAGCACGTTATCTTCAACGCACCACACGCTCACCACGAGCTCCACCACGAACTCCACCACACAGAACGTCAACTCCAATGCCATAAAACTAAGTCCACATCGGACTCCATTATGAACTACTTCAAACACTGCTTCAACACCAAGCAGTAACACACACTAAGGAAACCTCTCTCTTTATTTTACGAGGTCTATCTTTCTCATAAGGCACGTATCTTCTTTCCTTTTCCAAGCTCAGGCAATCAACACACGTACTCTAATATAACTCCAGCTTCATGTAACATGTTACGTACTACCTCCTGTAGTACTCCGCGAACTAATACTTATCTTCCCCTTTTTGACTATGTATGTGAACTCATCACCTCTAGATAGAAAACCACGTCTTCATTCTCCCCCTATGAGTCACATCATGGTCAAAAACTAATATGAAGATTTATATCCTCCAAAGTAAGGAGGAAATCTCATTCCACCATCTCCATAGTGATCAAATCTCCTAGACCACTTATTCCTGAGCCCAAATCCTCCATGATTAGCCCTTTGAACAGACTTGAAACACTCACGTCGAATATGTCCTTGAACTCCACAAGAATAACATATAGGACCATGTCTCCTCATACCATAAGCTTGCACCGTTTGGTTCTTCTCCCTCAATAACTTGTAACACCTTGGCCTAATGTGCCCAATAACACCACAATGATGACAAACAGGCCGAAACTTTTGTTGAGTTGCACTCTTCAATCTAAAAACTCTCTCTGGAGCAGTCACCGTAGCAGTTGCCGTAGCAGTACGTGTAGCAGTCGCGTTCTTCACATCAGTTACAGTCTTCATTGTAGTCTTTCCATTGGATGTCTTCTTTACAGACACTTTAACCCATGGTCTTGTAGCAGACGTAGCTAAAATCCTAGTTTTTCCTGCTGATACAAAAATACCTTTAGCTGTAGAACTTTCTCCTTGATATCCAAGGCCACATCGATCACTTTTCCCAATACTGAGAAGATGATCTAGCTGCTTCGTCCCACCATTCAGCATCCTCAAACCCTTCTGAGTCTCTGCAAGCTGAGCACTAATCTGTCGTACTTCTTCTTCTTTCTCTGAAGCATACTTAAGTGCTTCAGCAACTTGAGCTTCTAGCTTGACCTTCTCCTTTGTCAACTCTGAATTCGCCTCAACCTGTTTAAGCCAATTCTCATACAGTTTTCCAGAATTCTCAGCAAGATCAAAATCCTCATCATCATCATCACTTCCACATGAAGCCCCTGTCACAGATGTTGATGCAGATCCCGCCGCAGATATCGTCTTAGAACCAAACTCAAAAGTTGTAAACGCCACCAAGTTCTTCAACTCTTCACTATCATCTGAATCAATATCAGATTCATTCTTGACGTCACTGTTATTCTTTTGCTTCAGTAAATTGTCACATTTGTTCTGAGCATTACCAAATTTATTGCCCTCAAAACTTTTGAACTTAGTCTCTTGTAAGTTGGACACTCCCTTTTGAAGTGTCCATATCCTCTGCATTTGTAACATTGCACCTCTGTATTGACACATTGTTCGCCAGCTTCATGTCTTCGCTTTCTCAAACCAATTTTCTCATGTCCTTGCCCTTTTATCATTTCCTGTAGTACTTGGTGAAGCACGCGAATCATCTTGATCACCTCATCTTCATTCTCTGATTTTTGACTTGTTGTTTCATCAACTGCCAAATTCACTTCAGTATGATTCCCCACGTCATCAAGCTCCATCTCATGAGCTTTTAACATCCCTACAACTTCATGAAAGCTGAATTTATCTATGTCAAGAGATACAAACATTGCTGCCTTATAAGCTGTGAATATTTCTGGTAGACACCTTAAAAACTTCTTCACCAGTTTCTTGTCCTTGTATTCCATGCCCAGAACACGAGCCTCTTGTGCTAACCCACTGAATTGAGAACTAAAATCTGATACAGATTCATGTTCTTTCATCTTCAAGTTCTCAAATTTTGATTTGAGAAAATTCATCCTTAAGCTCTTAACCTTCTCAGTTCCTTCAAAGTGTAATTGCAGAATATCCCACGCCTCTTTTGCATTCTTGCATCCTTGAATAAGATCTAGCTGCTTCTTTGTGACTGATGTAAAAATACCAAATAAAGCTTTTGCATTGTGCCTTGACATATCCTTCTCACGCTTTGTCCATTTAGCCAATGGTTTGTTGACCACAACACCTTCTTTATCTACTGTTTTGGGAACTTCATAGCCATCTTCTACTGATGCCCAAACATCCATATCAATACTTTGTAAGCTTGCTTTCATCTTTGCTTTCCCATGCCCATATTGTTCTGTATCTAGCATAAACTCAACCACCATGCTTTCTGTTGTACTCTATCTTCCCTTCTTTCCTCTTGCCTTTGGGATCCTCACCAGTAACTTAGGTGACCCGCTCTGATACCACTTGTTGGAACAAAAGGGGCACCCCAATAGTACTGCAGAAAGTAAACCGAGAGACACAACAAAACAAGCAACCACTATGCTTTATTAGAATCTTCTTTAAACAATCTATTACAAGATCTGCTTAATTCAGCTTTTACACGTCTAGTGTTAACACCCTAACACACGCTACTGAAAGATTCCTAAGCTACACCGCTTATATATCTCCTCCGTCAAGTACTTCAGCCACTGCTTCAGCACAACTCGGAACACTTCCAAGAGCTTCTTTCTCTCTCTATAAACTCAGCCTCTGTGTCTCTGTCTTCATACAGACGACTCCATAACTATTTTATATCATTCTCCACGTTTCCAAAACCTAGTTTCCAAGGCAACATGAATATGGACATCTTCCATAACAATAAGTGCAATTTTCCTTTTCTTGGAATGCACTTATTCTTCTTCCTTTTAAGTCATAAACTTGCTTCTCAAGTTTATTCCTATTTCCATATCTCCAAGATATACTCTTGCTCTCCAAGTCTGTTGACTCCAGCTCAGCATCTCGACTCCACATGGTCTTCATCACTCAACAAGACGTCTCCTTCAGCAACTACGTCAGCGACTACTTCAGGGTTGACATTTTACATCAACATATCATCGGCTTAACTTGAAGAGAGTAGAGATTGACTCTAATTAGAAAGGAGTAAGTGAAATCCATGGAGGAAGAGAAACCCAAACATAGAACAAACGGGATCTATATTTTGTTGTGAAATAGGAGAGGTTAACTTTATTTGATTTCGAAAACAGGGTAGGAGAAGATAAGACTTGAAGAACATAAAGAGCAAACTAACCCTGTCTTGAAATCACACAGCAAAAAAATGCATAAAGCTTAACTTGATCCTCAAAGGAAAAAGGAAATCGCCAAAACGAAACAAAAGATTCAAATCTCTCGATTGAAATTATCTTACAGCAAAAGCAGAACAAGTCTCATTCTCCCTCTGAAAGATTGAATTTTGATAACAGGGATGGGAAGAGATAAATCTCTCTCTAGATGAGAGAGAAAGTTTTGCGTCTGTTTTTTATGTTTTTTTTATATATATATACACTTATTGCTTAATCTTTTCGTGGTTCGAATATTTCCGACTGCATTGCACCACAGTTAATATACTAACAAAAATCTTAATATATATCATTATCTATACATTTTTATAACTATCATAATTTCATTACAGTTGTGTAGTTTATTCCATATCGTTCAATCTGTTGTTGCCATTCAGAGCTTATGTAATCTTTCTTATTTCAAGGATTTTTTAATTACAATCCACTTTGAAAAATTTATGTGTATTTCAAAACAAGTAAACATCAGTTAAGAGTCTTATTTGGATCTACATAGTACTATATATATGTATTTATTTAGCTATCAATATTATCTAGTTAACGAAGCATTTTGTTCTTAATAATAAAAGAAAAGATTTGGAGACAAACGTAAACATGTCGATCCGAACTAATTTGCTACTATCTGACCAGACGAAGTTAAGATCATGTCTTAAGCTTCATTAAAAAACTTAAGATCAGACTAATTATCGTTATTATTTTTTTGGAGATTAGTTGGATATTGATCTGGATATCCTATGTTGAGCAAACAGAATTATATTTAGTCGTGTAAAAATATAACTCGATTTCTTGGATGATCAATCATTTACTTCAACAATCATGATACATTTTGACCATAGTCAAATTTGCAAAACATTTTGCCTATCATTTCTCTAGTAGTGACTCTATCAGAATCTTTTACTTGTCTAGTTAGCTAGACGAATCTCTAAATGTTGTTCTATGCTGATTTTCATTTTTTGCTCGCTAAACATTGTACGTGTCGATGAAAGACAGTCGTAAGTCTCCTTTTACTGCGAGCATTTGGTTGGCATGATTTGGCGAGAAGATTACATGTGAATAATCAAAAAAAGAAGAAGATTACATGTGAATATTTTACGATATGGAGCAATATTGTCAGAATGCGCAGTTTATTTTCAGAATGATTTATCTTTGTCAAAAACAAAGACGGTTTCTCTATTTTTCTTTTCAGAATATATTGATTTCTGAAAAAAACACTGTTTTTATTTGTCTTTCAAATTACAATATGACTTCAACGAGTAGATCATAAAAAGTACTGAACATATAATTAAGAATGCCACCTGTTCCTAACTAGGGAAACATTGATGACGGACGAAGGGAATGCTCAAATTTAAGCAGACAGAAATGATACAAATCAGCTTAATGTAAGAAATTAATACGGAATGACTTTCATATAAATAAATTAAAAAATGAAAGCATGCTCAATCGGAATCATCAAAATTTCAATTAATCTTTTTATCACATGTAATTTCTATTTTTTTTTCGCTCATGGAATCCTCCACGGTAGATGGATAGAATGAACAATTATCGACTCGAAAGGTAACATGTAAATAATTATGGTGCGGTTAATATATATATATATATATATATATATATATATATATATATATATATATATATATATGTATGTATGTATATATATTACTCCCTCTGTTTTCAATTGTAAGTAGTTTAAAGAAAAATAGTTCGTTTCACAATGTAAGTTGTTTACATATTTCAATACAACTTTTTCATTTATTGGATATTGTGTGACCAATGAAATAATGTTAGATATTTTTTAATTGGTTGAATTAATTGATTAAATGATATTTTAAAAAAGATAATAATTTTCTAAATATTTGTGCTTTTAACCAAAACTACTTACAACTAGAAATGGATGGAGTATTTTTTGTTATAACTAAATGTGGTATGGTGCAGTTTCAGTCACCACCATTTGAAATTTGTATCCTCTTTTTGTAACTTCGAAGTTATATCTATACACAAATAATTACTTCATAACCGGTGGTGGTGGCCTAGTGGCGCTTGAGGGAATTGAAAAACCCAATAAGGTGAATCCGGATTCAAATTCCACCGGCTACACGGATATGAGTTATTGATTTCGACTCATTTGAATGCCCAAGAGAGGATCTATCCGTGGGTTGTACCTCCACCGGAGGGTTAGGCTTGTGTCATCATTGACCCGGGTTTAACCCTTTAAGTTTCAAAAAAAAAAATTACTTCATCCATATACAAAAATGAATTTTTATTTATTTAAACATACTAAAAAAGTATGTCAGATCTATAACAAATACATTATTTCTATGATTACTAATATTAACAAAACTAAAATAACACTTTAATAGTTCACTATTATTAAAAATTGTATAATTTAAAAAAAAAAATTCAAAAAAAAAATTTTTAAAAAATTTAGTTGAGAATATTTGAATTAGTATTATTGATTAATAGTTATTAGAAGTACATAGTAAAAATAAATTAAATTATAACACTCATTATATTTTAGTATGTGTGAATATTCAATTTTGTAGTAAGGAAAAGAATAAAACTTTAATAAATTGATAATAGCAGTAAGCACATTTATTCATGTCTCGTTTACTATGTAGGTCGGGCTCAGAATTTAGATCAAAAATAGAGGGTCTCACTATAGTGGCACCTACTATTGCCGCTGAACATTTTATCTCTTAAATTTGATTTGATTCATTATTCGTTTCGATTCGATCCCAAAATTTTGAAATATGTGAACTTTTAAAATAAAGCAAATACTAAAAATAAAGCCTGGTGGGGGTGGCTCCTCCGTTGTGGGTAAACGGGAAATCCGACTCTACAAACCCGAAGATATCCGTTAAAATCGAAGTAAATCACAAATATTAAATTTTTAGAAAGCGGATATCCACTCTGATCCGGAAATCTATAGATACATGTACTTATATCTTGATTATATTTAAAGTTTTAATTGTACAAAAATTATATAATTATTATTCTAACATATGATTCGAAAACTTGTATTCACATTATTACTTTATATAAAAGTATTACACAAAAAAGAAGAGAATAAATTTATGCAATTATAACTTTTCTTAAGTTTTGTGTTATAATGATTAATGAAGTTTAAAAATTTACAAAATATGTAGATTCACTATTTATTTTAATTTTTATTATGTATATCATGCAAAAAATATTTTAGAAAACAAATTTGTATCAAAATTTTAAGATTATTTGTATTAATCAAAACAGATGAGATATACATATGTATTAATAAATATTCCCAAATATCTATTTATTTTGCAGATATCCGTATTTTTCGAAACAAAATAAATAAAAATTAGATATCCATAACATACGAAGTAAATCATAAATACCTTTAAAAACTGAATATATGATCCCTGTCGAGTCATGTCTACTATAGTTTAGTATCACAAATATTTTAAAATAATGTATTTTCTGTATCGACATTAATAATTATTGCACTGACGGCAAATCAGAGGCATCCCTTGGTCCAAGCATTTATAGGTTTCTGGCTGATTTATTTATTAAAAAGTTTCACATAAATCTTCAAAGCTTTTTCTTTTTTTTATTGAAACATAAAATTTCAAAACTTCCCTTTGGTGTAATGGTATAATCTTAAGGTTACATACTTGTCCAACCTACTTTACAAACTTTCCCTCTTTTTTTTAACGCTTGTATTTTAATCAAAAGTGTTTTTACAATACTGAGTCAAACAGACCAGCAACAAAACACAAAAAAAAAAATATTAGTAGGCACTCTAAATTAACCCCATACACATATGGGTCATAGCAAATGCTAAGGAGAATCATGAAAGTGTGAAGTAGAGTCGGGCAAAAAAAACTAATGGAATTGCTTCTCAACCTCTCTCACGTTGCCTTTCACTTATGAATACGGTAGCAGTAACATAGCCAACCAAGTAAGATCCTTGCTTGATATATAACTCTCAGGACAAGAACCAATGTAATTCTCCTCTCAAATTGATGTCCATAACCAAGACTCATGGCTTCATAATGCGGCAAGTTTATAAAACTTCCGGATACGACGAGTCGGACAACACGAGACAAGTAAACATCTAGATAGAAACCACCATGAAACATGTAGCAAAGTCTAATCCCTTTGGAAAGAACCGAGAACAATATCGATAAGAAACAGACCTGCACCGAAAACATAGAGCATGATGTACATGGGATAGGACTCCAACCCCAACCCACGTTCGAGCTTGACCTAACCACTAGTCCACCAAGTTGGATGGGTAGATCACAAGGCTAGAGGAAACGTCAATGACAAACAAGCCACCACACTCAGATAAAACAACACATAATAGAGAAAAAACAGATATAGCGAACTACCGGCTAGACAAATAAAAACAATCAAACTGTAGCAAACGCCACAAAAATCACCATCGAAACCACGATAACTACTCTGCAACCACCGGATTTGACCACGACGAGTTTCACACAAAAGCGACCAATGGAATAGAAGACAACACATATGATATGGGGAGTAATAAACAAGAAACGTCTTCTGAAATCCTAGTTTAGTGACTTTTTCCCGGCGGCCGCCATCTTCTATGTGCGGTCGTTGGATTCCGTCTTTGGTTTATTTGCCTCTCTTTTATTTCCCTCTCTTTCATAAAGCTCATTTTTATTATCTTTTCAGAAAAAACTAGGTGTTTTTTCACCATGTGCAACAATAATATTTTGTAATTAAATTATATTCAGAATTAAAATTTTATTATTATTTAAGATTTTATTATTTCCTTACCAATATTTAAAAATAAAGTGTGACATATTTGAACATAAAATTAAGGTAATAAAAATATATATATATATATATATATATATATATTTAAAAATATAATCTTATATAAATTTTATTATATATTTATTTTGGGTAAAATATATCATATCAAATTGTATAAAATTAATAAAAAGATTTGATATAAAAGTTATAATTATCAAAAATAAAACTAAAATTTTTGTCTCCATATATTAAGAAAAATTTACACATTCTCTCTCTCTTCCTCTCAAATTGCTGCAACAAAATGCAATGTTTCATTCTAAAATTCTCTAATCTCTCTCTAATCTCCTTGAATTTGAAAACACTAAACTTTATTTCAATTTCTCATTTTTTTGTCTCATGTCTTTCTCACTAATTTATATTGTTTTTGTAGGTTTTTAATCACATGGTTCTCATATTCCACTCTTATTAAAGTAGATCTATAAATTTTAGATATGTATTTTTGTGTGTTTTATAAAGGTAGATTTATCTAATCTTTCACTTATTTTCTCTATATTAATCTATTTGAACGTTTTTGGATATGCATGTTTTTTAGATCTGGATTTTGATATACAATTTGTCAGATTTGGATCAGACTTCTAGGAAAACTTCCTCGAAGTCTTCTGACGGAGTCTTCTCCCATGTCTCATATTTCATAAGAGATCTGAGCGTTTCAGTAATTTTTAAGTCTATTTTTCTTCATTTGGTAATCTCATGCATGTTGCATAAAGCTCTTACATTTTTTCCAAATTAAAAACTCTTTAACCCCTCTCAAATCTCTCTGAACTTAAGACATCAAAATTTATATGAATTTTTTATTTTTTGTCTCATATCTTTTTCACTACTCTATCTCTTTGCATGTTTTTAATCAGATGGATCTAATCTTCCACTTGGATTTATATTTCTGTGTGTTCTATAAAGGTGGATCTATCTAATCTTCCTTTCATTTTTTTTTTGTTTTAAGCTATTTGAATGTTTTTGAATATGCATGTTTTTTCAAATCTAGATTTGGATATGCAGATTTTTCAGATCTGGATAAAACTTGGAAAGACTTTTCTGAAAGTCTTCTCACAAAGTCTTCTCCCGTTTCTCTTTTTAATAACAGATCTGTGCGTTTTGGTAAGTTTTTATGTCAGATTTTTTCTTCATTTGGTAACTTCTTGTTGCATTAACCTCTTAACTTTTTCCAAAACTTAAACTCTCATACCCCTCTCTAATCTCTTTAAACTTGAGAACACCAAACTTTCTATGAATTTTTATTTTTTTTGGTCTCATGTCTTTCTCATTAATCTATATTTTTGCAGGTTTTTTAATCAGATGGTTCTCATCTTCCACTTGAATATGTATTTTTTTGTGTTCTATAAAAGTATATATATATATATATTGTCTAATTTTCTAGTCATTTTTTCCTATTTTGAAGCCATTTGAACATTTTAGGATATGCAGGTTTTTCAGATCTAGATTTGGATATACAGGTTCTTCTAAAATATAATGCGCTGGAAGGAGAAGACTTCCTGAAAGTCTTCTGATGTAGTCTTCTCCCATGTGTCCTCTTTCATAGCAAATCTGAGCATTTTGGTAGGTTTTCATGTCTGATTATTTTTTCATTTAGTAATCTCTTGTTGCATAAAGCTCTTACCTTTTTCCCAAACTAAAATTCTCCAACCTTTCTCTAATCTCTTTAAACATGAAATCACCAAACTTTATATCAAATTTTCATGTCTTTTTTACTAATTTATCTTTTTTTGCAGGTTTTTATCACATGGTTCTCATCTTCCAGTCCTTTAAAGATAGATCTAATTCGTTTGGATATATATTTTTTGTGTGTGTTTTAAGGTAGATCTATCTCATCTTCCACTTATCTTCTCTTTTTGAAACCATTTGAACATTTTTGGATTTGCAGATTTTTCAGATCTGAGTCAGACTTGGAAAGACTTATGGGAAGTCTTCTCGGAAACCTTCTAACACATAATGCGCTAGAAGACTTTCTGGAAGTCTTTTGACAAGTCTTGTCCCATATCAAGTGGGGTCCAAACTTGTTTTTGTGGAGAAATGATTTATAATAGTTTTGTTTGTGGTCTGTTTTATGATTTGTATGTGTACTCTTTTAGTTGTGATTTTTGTTGGTAAATTTGAAGAAATATCAATGGAAAAATTTGGTAAATATGTTCACTGTCCACAATATTATCTTGCCAAATTTACTTGACACTATTGAAGTTATTGATACAACTTCAATAACAAAACACAATAACATAATGATTAGTCAAATTTATTACAATTAAGGGAGAAAACTTCCCAAGAAAACTTAATCAAATTCATAAAAGATCAAATATTACATAAGTCCAAAGATAGAACACTTTCACTTAAATTTAAAGCGGGAAATTGAAATACAAGAGGGAAATTTAAGCAGATTACTAAAATTCAAGAGTGAAACTCAATATTTTAAGTGAAAATTGAAATTTAAAATTTCGTGAAAATTAAAAAGTATATCTTAATATTGAAGTTACTCAACACTTTTGATAATTAAAAAAACATATATTAGAGTTACTTAACAAATTAAAAAAAAATGTAGAAGACTTCTTGTAAGTCTTCTTGCATTAGCTAAAAACTTTAATAAACATGAATATTGGTAACCTCATAAATATCAGCAACTAAGTTATTAAATTCATTCGGTAGTCTTAATATTGTCTAATATACATGAATTAGTAAGAGAATGTTAAAACGTCTATATAATTTTAGAGAAAATGAAAGTTTATTAAACATTGACGTACAAGACTTCCAAGAAAGTCATCTGGCAGACTTATTGAAGGTCATCCACTTACGTTATTTTGCAATTGAAATTTTACAAAGGAAGACTTTCAGCAGACTTCTTCGGAAGTCCTCCTTTGTAATTATTGGCTTATTTTTGTTAACAAAATAACTTGAAATTACCATAGAAGACTTCCCGGTAAGACGTCTAGGGTAAACATGTTAGTTTTGCATTTGACCGGTCTGTGTCAGAAATTTGACTTTTCAGAGACGACTTACATTGAAGTCATCCACCAGAAAAATTAAAATTCAAATTTTAATCTATTCTATTAATTCTCCTGTATGACCAATTAATAAAAGGTTGTGTCCACTTATTTATTCTTTTTATTTGAGATCCTCTTATTATTCTTTTTATATAATTGTATTCAGTTTTATTTAAAAACTAACCACGTCTTTTTCTATCTAATAAAAACGGTTATGTTTATACTTTCGTAATAAAGTTCTATTCATCGATTTATCTTCACCGTAATCTCTCTCACAGATGAAAGTAACTCTTCGCTCTCAATATAAGCGATTATGCGGTGAAAATTTTCTTTGGGTAAATGGTTAAAATGGTTAGGTTGGTTTAGAGCAGAATATGATAATTTAGATGATGACAAGAATACTCTCTTTTAAGACAATCCTGAGGTGGAGATCACAAATTCTTCCAGTTTTTTTCTACGGTTATCATCCTAAAATGTGTTGATGTAAAGATGTCCGCCCTGAAGTAGTCGCTGACGTAGTTGCTGAAGCAGACGTCGTGGTGAGTGGTGAAGACCATGTGGAGTCGAGATGCTGAGCTGGAGTCGTGTAGACTTGGAGAGCAAGGGAGTATCTTGAAGAAAAGGCAAAGAGGAATAAACTTGGGGAGCAAGTTTATGACTTAAAGGAAGAAGAATAAGTGCATTCCAAGAAAAGGAAAATTGCACTTATTGATATGGAAGATGTCCATATTGTGGTTCCTTGGAGACTAGGGTTTCAGGAACGTGGAGTTAGTATAAGATAGCTATGTAGTCGTCTGTAGAGAGACAGAGACACAGAGGCTGATCTTATAGAGAGAGAGAAGCGCTTGGAAGTGTTCTGGGTCGTGCTGAAGCAGGGGCTGAAGTACTTGACGGTGGAGAGACATAAGCGGGTAGCTTAGGAATTGTTCAGTGGCGTGTGTTAGGGTGTAACACTAGACGTGTAAAGCTGATTAAGCAGAACTTGTAATAGGGTTTACAAGGCGATTTCTAATAAAGCTATTGGTGTGTGCTTGTGTAATTGTCTCTCTTGGTTTACCTTCTGCAGTACTATTGTTTGTGTCGTCTTTGCACTTACAAGTGGTATCAGAGTAGGTCACCTAAGTTACTGGTGTGATCCTAGAGGTGAAGATGGACACGGTTATTTCTGTGCAGAAGGCAATCATGTTGAAAGCGGACCAGTATGGTCATTGGAAGGCTTGCATGAAGCAGTTGATTCGAGGAATCAATGAAGATGCGTGGACAGCTGTGGAGACTGGTTGGGAGGAGCCTACCATAGTCACAGCAGATGGGAAGAAGCCTAAGCCAAAGGAGGATTGGTCAGAGGCAGAGCGCAATGCATCAAAATTTAATGCAAAGGCGCTTTCGACGATTTTTGAAGCTGTTGAAGTAGAGCAGTTCCAGCTGATTCAGGGGAGTACTTCAGCTAAAGAGGCGTGGGAGATCCTGCTGAATTCGTTTGAAGGAGATGACAGTGTCAAGAGGACACGTCTGGATCATCTTGGGTCGCAGTTTGAGAATCTGAAGTGGTCAGATGCGGATACGGTGGCGAGCTTCAGTGCCAAACTCAGTGCTATGGCGCATGAAGCATATGTACTTGGAAAGAAGTACAAGGAGAAGAAGCTGGTGAAGAAGTTGCTACGCTGTCTTCCAGCAAGGTTTGGAGCTCAGAAGGCGGTCCTAAATATGACTGCAAACACGGATGAGCTCAAGTTTGACAAGGTTGTGGGTATGCTGAAGGCGAAAGAGATGGAGACAGGCAGTGGCTCGGTGTCTACATCAGGAGGTACGCCAGGGAGTATAGCCCTTGTAGTTGACAAGGATGAAGATAAAATTCAGAAGCTTGAAGATGCCGTGGGCATGTTGGCTAGGAATTTTGGCAAGAGGATGAATTTCTCAGGTGGGAGGAATCAGGTTGGTCGCCAGGGAGGTGATCGTGACAGTAGCAGAAGAAGAGAAGGTCTCAAGTGCTACGAGTGTGAAGGAGTTGGTCATATAAGGGCTAATTGTCCGTTGGTACAACAAAGAGAGCTCAAGTGCTCTGAGTGTAGAGATGTTGGACACACACGGCGTGAATGTCCAAACTCAAGGAAGGGTAAAAGAGTTTTATCGCAGTCGTCTGATGAGTCAGAGTCTGAAGAAGATGAAAAGGTAGTGAAGAATATGGTTGCATTTGGTGCACGCAAGGAGGGATCTAGTGAATCCTCGGATTCAGATGTCATTACAGACTCTGAGGACTATCACGTGATGCTCAACAAGTTGTTGAATCTCAAGAACGAGAATCTGAGGTTGCAACACGATCTGGTGCAGAGCCGTGAGCAGTATGAAGATCTTGCTGAAGAACTTGCTGCTGTACATGAGAAGAATGAGTCTCTGGAGAAGGAGGTTAGCAACCTGAGAGAAGTTGCTACTGGAGAACGAGAGAGAGCAAGGATGTTGGAACGTGATTTGGCTGAGAATCGCAAACAGATCAGGATGCTCAATAGTGGATCCAAGAAGTTGGATAAGATACTCTCGATGGGACAACCAGCCAAGGTGAACTGGGGTCTGGGATATCGAGGAGCTGAGGGTACTAAGGAAGTACAGAAGGGGCTGTCACACTTTGTGCGTGGAAGCACATCAAAAGGTGGAGCCAAAGAGACTTGTCAGGAAGTGCGTCGGGACGTACGAGAAGAAGTGCGGCATGAAGTTCTACAGCGCGTGGCTGTGAGTAACAAGCCGAAAGTGGTACATCAGTGCAGCAACATGAAGTCCAGACAGGAGGGTCTGAAGCATGGGTGTGCAGCTGGTACGAGGAAGGAGGCTGATCGGTACATCAGCAACTGTGTCAGGCCAAAGAAGAAGCAACATCGGTTGTGCTGCTGGTTCTGTGGAAAGGTTGGACACAAGAAGGTGGAGTGTTTTGCTCGTGAGAAGAGCAGAAACATGGCCAAGAGGGTGAACAAGGCGTTCACTAAACCCAAGAGGGTTGAAGAGGTGTCTGTAGCCAAGAGTGGCTTACTTGATGAGATCAAGGAGAAGACATCAGAAGATGGATGCAGCTCTGGTAGGAGTGGTCTTAAGGAAGATCAAGAAGCATCAGTCTGGAGCTAGGACACGGAGTTGTCCATAGCACAAAGGGGAAGGAGATCGAAGTGCGTCAGGAAGTGATGCGAGAGGATTTTCAGGAGGGTGATAGCGAAATCACTCCAAGGCTATAGCAACGAGTGCCGAGGGCACTCGGGTTGGTTGAGAAGAGGCTCATGGTCAAGGAGACGCATGAAGGAAGCCTGGTCCTCAACAGAAGTGGGTCGAGAGGTAGCTCGACAGGTGCGTCAGATCGTGATGCAGTAGCAGACGGGTGTGTCTGTAAGGCTTGACATCTAAGCATCTGTTTTAGCTTAGTATGCAATCAAGCAGGGGGAGAATGGTGACGTTCTGGTCCAAGGAGTGCATATCTCATGGGGGAGAAGAGCATAGTGATGGACGTCCTGAAGTAGATGATGCTTGTCTCATGGGGGAGAAAAGCATGGTGTGGTGCACATATCGTGGGGGAGAAAAGCACAATTGGCGTGGAAGTTTCCAGGTGGGAAACGTGGTTGTTGAACCAGAAGAAGGTTGTGCTTGATCGGCACACAAAGCTAAAAGGGGAAGATTGTTGATGTAAAAATGTCCGCCCTGAAGTAGTCGCTGACGTAGTTGCTGAAGCAGACGTCGTGGTGAGTGGTGAAGACCATGTGGAGTCGAGATGCTGAGCTGGAGTTGTGTAGACTTGGAGAGCAAGGGAGTATCTTGAAGAAAAGGCAAAGAGGAATAAACTTGGGGAGCAAGTTTATGACTTAAAGGAAGAGGAATAAGTGCATTCCAAGAAAAGGAAAATTGCACTTATTGATATGGAAGATGTCCATATTGTGGTTCCTTGGAGACTAGGGTTTCGGGAATGTGGAGTTAGTATAAGATAGCTATGTAGTCGTCTGTAGAGAGACAGAGACACAGAGGCGGATCTTATAGAGAGAGAGAAGCGCTTGGAAGTGTTCTGGGTCGTGCTGAAGCAGGGGCTGAAGTACTTGACGGTGGAGAGACATAAGCGGGTAGCTTAGGAATTGTTCAGTGGCGTGTGTTAGGGTGTAACACTGGACATGTAAAGCTGATTAAGCAGAACTTGTATTAGGGTTTACAAGGAGATTTCTAATAAAGCTATTGGTATGTGCTTATGTAATTGTCTCTCTTGGTTTACCTTCTGCAGTACTATTGTTTGTGTCGTCTTTGCACT
Organism: Raphanus sativus; assembly: GCF_000801105.2. Classification (NCBI taxonomy): domain Eukaryota; kingdom Viridiplantae; phylum Streptophyta; class Magnoliopsida; order Brassicales; family Brassicaceae; genus Raphanus; species Raphanus sativus. Next base: position 46,084,896 of record NC_079514.1, on the reverse strand, counting down.
TACAAAATGCTGCAATTTGGTGCAAGCAAGTGACAGAGGCTCACGGTGAAATCGATGTCGGCGGCTAAAACTTTCTAGGGCCAAATTTCATTTGAGATGATGATGACGTAAGCTTTGTGAAGTGAAACTGCCCGGATTCTTTTGAAAATAACTGCAACAATACATGTGTACTCCACTATAATTTCCATTTTTGAATATTATTTTGTGATTTATTTTTATTTGTTGTGCACTATTTGTAATCTTACTTTTTCATCGTTTAGGCCTTTCAATTAAAAATTTGTTGGCAATAAATGATATTTTATCAGCATTAAACATGAAAACAGACTTGAATGAACTTTCGATTGAAGTTTTCACTTGACCAAAAATTATAATCTTGAGTTTCTTATATTTTCTTTATATTATAAAATAGTCCTATTAACACAATCATACTTATGATTTGTAAAGAATACAAAAATATATCCATATCTTTTTTATATATCTTAAATTAATATACTAATATTATCCAAATTTATCCTAAAACAACTAAAAACTAGATTTTTATCCGTCTTTTCAAAAAACGGGGTATATTTTGTTTTAATATCTTTGAGAGATTTAATTTGTATATTGGGCCACGGGCCATGATTTTGTAAATAATATTAACTTATTTGCTACATTTGGTTAGTTTTGATTACTAGGTTCATATATATTAATATAATATTATTTACCACTGAAAACTAATATAAAAAGTATTTTTATTTACCAAATACAACTATTAAAATTTTTTATTAATCATTTAAAAGAAATATTATACAAATAAAAAATAAAAATATGATTAGAAAACACAAATATAAAAATTAAATTTCTATAAAAGAAACAAAAAATATATCTGCCCTTTTAAAGGCTGGTATATTTTTGGTATATATCAATATGTCATGTTTCTGTTTTAATAGTATTGATTAAAATCTCTTATTAAATATCTAAGAGAAATATTAAATATAGAAAACACAAATATAACTAAAAAGCACAGATATAAAAAAAATTACTAAAAAATGTAAAACAAAAATATATCCGCTCTTTTAGGCGGGTCATATTTTCTTATTATAAAAACTGAAAATCTAAATTCCTAATTATAATAAAAAGTTCTAACAATATAACTAAAAATAAAATAAAAATATTAAAAGTTATATATTGATTTAACCAGTGGTTCAACTGGTAGTCATATTCTAGGTTTTAGCGAGTTTTCATGGGTTTATCGAATTATTAAATAATGATTTTTTCTGAAAATTCAAATCGAATACTAGGTTTACCGGTTAAACTGCGGATCTGGATCGAGTTCCTAAACACTGGGTAAAAGTCTATAGTTATGTAATATCATAAATTCAATTTATTTATCAAAACATCTTACTAATATTCTTTTTAAAATATATACACAAATATGATTAAAAAACACAAATATAAAAATTAAATTTCTGATAAAAAAATTTAAAAACAAAAAATATACCCGCCCTTCAAAGGGCGGGTCAAAATCTAGTTTTAGTTAAACGATGTCTGTGTAAGTCATTTCAGGTTACTTTTGCAATTGAAAAATAAAGTTTAAATATTTAATTTTATCTGGACGACTTACACGGAAGGTTTCTGGTAGATGAGTTGCACAAAAGTTTTATATTGTAACCAAAGTTTGACCAGAATCTCAGAATAAAATCCTGGATAACTTCCATGTAAGTCGTTCTTGGGAAGACTTCCATATAAGTCGTCTGGATAAATTAAATATTTAATTTTTATTTTTCAATTACAAAACTAACCTGAAACGACGTAGATGGATGTCGTCTAATTTTAACTAAATATTCAAGTTCTATTTTTATTTTAGATGACTTCCTTGTAAGTCGTCTATGAAAAGTTAAAACTTCTGACACAATCCGGTCAAGTGCAAAACTAACATGATTATCCTAGATGACTTACTGGGAAGTTTTCTCTGGTAATTTCGAGATTTTTTTGTTAACAAAGAAAGTCGGACGACTTCCATAGAAGTTGTCTCTAATAAACACACATAAAATCAATTGCAAAACTAACTTCTGCATTGACCAAAAGACTTCGGTGTAAGTCTTCTACTACCAGAAGATTTACACAGAAGTTTTCTCACGGACAGATCTGAAAAAAAAATTGATTTCATAGCTTCAACTAGTGAGATAACTTATTTAGTACACAAAAGTCTTTTCCAAGCACACATAAGCTCAAACATAAACGACCCACCAAAATTCGTAAGTTTGAATGTCTCTATGAACCATAGAATTTTTAGAATCAAATTTTGGGTTCTTTTTTTGATGAATATAGATAGAAAGAGAAAGAGAGATTGTTTGTAGTTCATAAAAAATGAGATAAAAGATCTTACCAAAAAAAAAAAGAAATGAGATAAAAGAAGTGTAAATTTTAGGTGCATTAATAGATTCATATTGGTTGTTCATGGTAGTTGGTGTATTAGAGCATCCTCATTAGAAGATTTAAGCAAAGGGTCACACGTTTTTCGAAAAAGAAAAATAGTATAATAATCAAAAAGCAGTGAACCTGAGTGAGAGAAGTTCGTGGTAGTGAACCCGAGTCTTCACTGTTCTGCGGGCCCCACGCCACGTGGCGGCCCGCGATAGGTTCGTCTATATATATATATATATATATTTTTTTTTTTTTTTGAAAAAAAAAGTCAAACGAAAAAAAAAAATTAAAATAATAAAAAAAAACGTTGGAAATCGGGAATGGAAGTATTGCTGATGGGCATGCTCTTAATGACAATGACAATATTGTAAATACTTGAAAAAGATGAGGATGATAGAGTAAGAAACTCGTTAAAAAAAAGAGTAAGTCTTTTTGTGAATAATCAGAACTTTCGTGGTGAATAGGGCAAATGGAAGTTCCAAAAGAATCATGAATTATTTTTGTGTTTGAATTTAAGTTTTGAATCATATTTGCAAACAGCCCTATATTTATTTAGTGTAAATGATTATAGAAAAAAATATGTCAAAATTACTTTACAAATAATGTCCAGGAGATAGCAAATTTTCATTGTTTGCTTCTAATCTTGAACTTTGTAGGACCGGTGCTGCAGCAAACAGAAACAATGGTGCACAAGAACAAAGAACAAATGATTTTTGACCAAGAAAAAAAACAAATGTTTTTTGACAAGAAAAAAGAACAAATGATTCTTATTATACAAAAAAATACTATCATTGGAAGATCGGAAGGATGGAAATCCAAGGAAGATGATATGCACTTTATAAAATAATAGAGGAGAAACTAAATGGTTTTGGTAAAATAAAAAAGAGCAAAAGCTAGAGAATAAGGCAGTAGGCAACCAATGTTGAACTCGCATATTCATGTCCACACAAACCAAACCCCATGGCGTTTCAGTTAGATGTATTTTGAATTCTAAAGATTGAAGAGAGGAATAGACAAAGAAAAAAGAAACTGAATGTAGGTTATTTTGCCTACGGTTAACGGATAGGAATAGTGTGATATAAATAGAATTAGTTCCTTAAAATAGTTTTTGTACTTTTTCCGTTTTAAAATATCAACGTTTTAGAATATTTTTTTTTCAAAATTTATATTGTTTACACATATAATATTTACATTTTCATTGTATTCTTTTTAAGTAATAATAGTGAAATATCTCGGAAACAATCATTTTTTGTCGTTCACACTAATGCGGAGTTACCAGTTTAGTTTGGAGAATCCTAGTTAAGTCTACTTATGTTGTTGACAAAAAGAAACAGTGAAATGTAAACTTTGAAAAATTTAATTGTGTTTATCAAATTTTGATTAGATAAAAATTGTATAAAATGGTTAATCAGAAAATAGTGTATTTATAATCAAAATTTGAGATCTTTTTTATTATGTGTAAAAACTGAAAATATATGTTTTAAAACAGATGAAATATTATTTATTAAAATGAGGTTGCATGAACGTAGTAGATCATCTATATCCCCATTCTATAATTTACTTTAAAAACGACGTGAAAAATAGAGTATGAACAAAAAATAAAAAATCACTTCATTCACTCCATGATTTACTCTAAAATGGAGTGGCAAATGGAGTATGAACAAAAAAATAAAACATAACCACATAAATTAGAATTATTTTTTATTTTGTTCATATTCCACTTCCACTTCATTTTTGAAGTAAATTGTGGAGTGGGGATAGAGTTGCCCTTGTTAATAACCCTATTTCGAGAAAGAGTTGCTTAAATTTTTTTTTTTTTGCTTACAATGAACTTATATCAAACTAGAGATAGCTATTGGGTCTTCCTATTCTGGCGAGTCCCACCCCACCGCAAATTTCGCTTTGTTTGGGTTTCTGTGGGCGGGATCCGCGCATTTTCCCAAAGACGTGACCAAACTGTCACTTATTTTATGGGCCTTAACGGGCTGGCCCGTTGGAAAAAGTCTTGGCATGTCTCTTTTATTTACAAGTATGAAAAGCCACTTTGTTAGCAACAGAAACAACCACATACAAAGCAGAGAACCTTAGATAAACTCTTACCTTGTACGATTGAGATGTCAAGTTTCCTGCAAGAGCAAATGTTAGGTTCTCCATCAATTAACAACGACAATATTTGAAAAAAATGAGTGCTGCTTAGATGTTTGTTGTTTTACTGATCAATCAATGACATCAAGAAACCACATTATATATACACATTTCCTCTCATCAAGCATTTGTAGGCATTACCAAGTACGGCTATTTCACTAAGAGGATATACAGAGAGATCTATACATTGATGAATCAAGACAGAAAAGAGAAAGAGAGGAAATGAGAACACTAACTCTTCTGCAGCTTGTGATATATTTGATTCTGGAATCTGAACGTTAGAACAAACTTCCACAAGTAGAAGCAATTTTATCACAACCAATTTAAACAAGAGCAGAACTAGTAGTGCAACAAAATGGTAACTACAGTTAAGACACCTTACTAAAAATATTTCTAAAACTCAAAAAAAAATCCATTACCACTCCACATATTCCGTATAATATTGAAAGTTTGAGAAAAATGTGTTGTAAATTCTTCAGACCATTGCCGGGAACCATTTCTCTATGTTTCATCTGAAAAGTTGTAAAACAAAAAAAGATAATGAACACACAATGTCTATTTGAGGAAAAACATAAAGAGAATACTTCATTAAATAGAAAAAATACTGTGAATAATGTGAAGATGTAAGCACAAGTAGTCACTCCCATACACATCACAACACCAAAGCTGAACAAAAATATTATATATCATTAGTTGCATGTACTTTCCTACTTTTTTATGTATGCAACTTCAATAAGTGAGAAATATATGCTTCATTTGATGATTACCCAAAAAAGTTGAGCAGTTCAGTGATCTGATCCACCAAATCATCAGCAAAAGGAAGGGATTTGGCATGTACAAAATCCTAGATAAGTCATTGGGAGCATATGTCAAGAACTATTTAAGTAAAAACTGTTCAACTTGGTTCAGGCTGAATGTAAGCATAATAATCAGTCTTGGAGGAGTCAAAGATACGGGGAAGTTCAGAATTGGATGTCAGAGTTCTTGTTGAGTTGATCAGAACTCTCAGTTAGGCGTTTCAGTTTATCAGTTAGTTGAAAAAGGTTGAGCTGGTTGGAGGTTGACCTGCTTCACTTAGATGCTTGTCTGCTTCACCTGCATGTCTGATTCACCTGCTTTCATGTTATGATACCTCATGTCATTGTTCACCAGCTTTGTAAGTTGTTTGCTTCAGTTGCTTTCGATGATGCAAAACTTAGTGTCAACATTTGTCATTTTTAAGGTGAGTTAGTGGCTAAGAGGGTGAGTCAGGCCGGCCCTCTCTCTTACTATAAATAGGAGAGATCTGTTTCATTATGAAATCAGAGCTCACACACGAAATAAATAGAAATAATAGTTAGATGTCTAGCTCGTTGTTGAAGTCCCCAGAGAGGAATTCCTGAACAGCTTATGTCGGAAAGTCTTCGGAAAGTTATTTTGATTTAGCTTCCCATTTCAATTTAGTTTTCTGTTCTGAATCCAAATCCGAGGTTCTTATAATTATTGTCCGCCCATCCTAGAACCCATGTTTTGTCTAGGGGAACCATAAACCCGATGTAATCCCTAAAGTGTTTTTATCTCATTCCAAAAAATTAAGGTGAGTTGTGGTTATGCTTGTTGTTTAACTGCAAAGCAAGTATAATATTTTATTATGCTTATTGATTGTCTTGTTTGATAATTACGGTCTTGATTGCTATAGTATGATATGAATGTAATATTAATGTTAGCATTACTAGATGGTTAGTTAAGTGAAGAAAATCGTATCATATGTTTAAGTATTTGTATGTGAATCTAGAGAACCATATTATGATGAGATGTTGTGATGTTTGTTATGATTGATTGCACTTATATTGATTGATGTGATAGATATTCATGATTGCTTGTTGTTGTTTGTTACTGATTGGTGTAGTAGTTATGCATAATTGTTTGTTGCCGTTTAGCCGTTTGGACTAAAAAATGTAAAGGATTTACTCGTTGCATAAGCGCAAACATAATACTATTACTGTAATGTTTTTCATAGCTTCATCAATTTAATAAATAATTCATTTATAAATCTTTGAGAAGTTTAAAAAAATTATAATTACTAGGTTAATTTTCGTGCATTACAGATTTATAACATTCAAATTTAATAAGAAAATATTATATTTTATATTTAGCTAAATAATATTCAATAAAAACCTATTACAATTTATTATAACTAGAGTTAAACTCACCGGCGGACAGATGAGTAATTGAAACAACACTATAACTATATCATAAATTTTAATATGCATTTAAAAATATTTAGTTTAATCACAATTTAAAATAATATTTATATTCAATTTTTTTTTTGTTATTGTTACTAGATATTTTTTTCTGTGGCATGCGCGAATTATGTACAATAAGTTTTTCATCATTTTATTTTGTTTTCGTACATGTAAACTAGTTCTACCGAATACTAAAACAATAAACCTTTATTTATTTATTTTGGTAAAATGTTAAGTAAAACCTAAAATATTTTAAAACAGTAAATCATACTCCTCCGTTTCATAAAGTTACATGTTCTAGAGAAAACGTTTGTTTCAAAAAATCTGTTTTGTACATTTTCAATGCATGTTTTATTAACTTACTAGGGGTGTGACCGCGCTTTGCACGGAATATTATTTTATTGTTTTTAGCTATGATTTTTTGGATGATGTTATTAACTAATTATATATTATTTTATTGTTCTTAATAATGATTTTTCTGGATGATGTTATTAACTAACTATGTGGTCGTTTTTATTTGTTAAGAGCATTAGTTTGTATTTTTATCATGTTATGTAGTAATAGGTAATATGTTAATATATTATGTGTTTTTTAATAGTTTGTTGTTGTGTGTATAATAGTATTATTAGTGGTGTGGATTGAGCCTATGATGTAAAGCATATTGAATATCAATAACTTTACATTCTGGCATTTTTTTATTCTAAGATTAATAGTTTTAGGGTAAAAAATTATAATTTTTGCCCAATTATTTGAACATTATTTTGTAAGATTATTTGTGCACTCTCCCAATATTTTGACATTAAGCTGTTACCATCTATGCATTTTGTTTACCTTTCCGGTGTGCAGTGGTTCTCACCATCAGCGAAAAAGACTCACATTTATGTTCTTTTTCTTCCTCACATTTTTCTTCATTGAGATTGTCTGATATTTATTGTAGATCGGGTTTATAAGATTCCAGTTGTGCGGCTGTTTCTCCTGGAGTTGTAGGCTGTTTTGGTCAATATTGACTGCTCCTCTTCTTCCTTAGATTTCAGCTGATGTTAGCAACTGCATCTCCTTGAGCTGGGTCAGAGTTTAGTTGTCTTTGAAGTTGTTTTCCTCGTCGTTTTCTTATCGTTGATAGTCCCTTCTCGTCTTGGTTTTCAAGATATGGTTTTTGGTGATCTGAGTTCTATATCTTGAAGGCGGCTCCATGGTTTGCTGATTTCGTTTCGTCTACCCTTCCATCTATTTTCCCTCATCTGTTGCAGCTTTCATCGCCATGTCACTGTGGCTCTCCTTTTCGCCATGTTTGCCACTCTAGGTTTAGATAGTGTTCTCCTCCGTGTATGCTCTGTAATTTGGAAGAGTCTCAAATATGGGCTCTGGTTTCTCGGCAGTTAGCTTCCATCCTCACTCACTCAGGTTGTTCTGTTCTTCCCCTAGTTCCCTTAGTATAAGTGTGCTGAGTTAGTTTCTTGGAGATTTCGTCCCTTCTATCCAGAGCTTTGTGATTCTGAACTGGCATTGATGTATTGTTTTGTGCTTTTTTAGTTTGTGAGGTGTTTCTTGCGTCTTATCTGGTGGTTGTGCTTATGGTTCATTAGGCATGTGTCTTCATGCTTTGTGGTCATTTGGCTTTCTATTGATTATTATTCCTCTAACCCGCTTTCTTGGTTCTTTATGCTGGTCGTGGATAATGCTCATTTGTGTTCGAATGATTGTTTTGTCTCAAAGATTATCTTTCTACATTTTTTTGAGTTTTGATAGTTCTGCCCTAGACATTCTATGATAAAATGAGGTCAGTTAGTTTTAGTTCTTGATCGTCTTTAAGCTCTTGACTTTATTGAGTTAGTCTTACTTTGGCATTTTTTTCTTTGTGATTGTGGAGTTTTTATGTTTAGGTTATGTGTTCTACTTTAGTTTGGTTAATGTTAAAACAAATATATAACTGTAAATAAAATAATAGATAATAGTAAAAAGTAATAAAATTGCAAAAGTTTATGTTATTTTTAGCTGTGAATTAATTAAATATTTAAAATAAATTTATATTATTTTACTTATTTCTTTATTCATTTTATAATTTTATGAACAATAAAATAGATTATCAAACTTTAAATGATGATGGTTAGTGTGAAAAAGATTAGATAATACATAATTAGAAAATAGTGAACCAAGTTTAATATTCTAAAAGAAAGAGGACAAATGTCAACAATCTCCCATTCCACATGTCATAAGAAAAGAGAAAAGTCTACTTTATATAGATAGATAGATTGCAAACTTCAAAACATTTAATTGCACTTATTAGATTCTTATTGGTTTAAGATTATGGAAAATAAATGATCACAAAATTATGTATATACAAAAGAACTTTAATATATTTTATTAATATGTGTGAAAAGTATAAAATATGTAACATTTAGGGCATCTCTAGCCCTCTCTATTTTACACTCTAAAATAAAGTATAGAATGACATGTTTATATTTTGTTCATCATTCTATTTTATACTCTAAAATATAGTACAATTGAAGTAAACTCTAATTCTATTATAGAATTACTTTATTTTAGAGTATAAAATAGAGTAAAACTTTGGAGATGATCTTAGGAACGGAGGGAGTATAAGATAGCTATGGAAGTATGGGTTGGAGTGGGTTTTTTGTTGTTAGACCACCTACAATGAGGGTGTTGAACTGATTTTTAACAGTTTAAATTCGTGTATTGAGGGTGTTGATAGATTGTGTTAATCTATGTGGCTTCAACAAGCGTTGTAAATTTTCAACGGTTGAATTTTTTTTGTGGTCCACCACTGCCACGTGTCTCTTCGTGATTGGGCAGACACGGTGAGCATGTGCCTTATCACGAGGATTTTTTTTTTTTAAATCTTGATAAGATTTAAATGATGTGTTCTGATTTGCTGGGCAGATTTCTTTTGAATTTTATCCTCACCCAATAATTCAAACGCATTTATTATATAATAAATTTTTTAAAAAAATTATATCAAAATTCAAGATTTTTTATCTATAGATAGAGACTACTCTCATTTCATTGGATACAGAAAAATGTTGTTTTTCCACTATAATCAACTATTTTAGTGTTTTAAAACTTTTTGTGTTAAATGGATCCCAATAATAATCCTTTTAACACTCAAAACTCTTCTAATGTTCCGTTTAACTTCTAAAATCCCAACAATTATCAATTTCGAAACCGAACTTCCAACCAACAACAAAGTTTACCAAACTATGGTTTCCCACCAAATTTCTTCATGCCATCATATGTTCCGGATTATCCTCCAAATTATGGATCGATGATGCAATGAGATGAGGGGTTTTAAGGGATGATATGGAGTATTGATTGCATGCATTGGGTATGGAAAAATTGTCCAACAACATGGAAAGATCAGTTTAATCAAGGAGATAAGGAAACCACCATGGTTATACTTGAAGCAGTTGCATCTCATGATCTATGGATTTGACATGCATTTTTGGATGTCCAGGAACATTTACGATATATTTTTTAGATCGTTAGCTGGTGTTTGATGATGTTGAACAAGGTAATAATCCTATAGTGAAGTTGTTATTTTGTAAACCAACGTCCATATGACATGGCATATTATCTAGCTGATGGTATCTATCTTTCTTATCCAACTTTTGTCACATCAATAGACTTCCTCAAAGTGAACCAGACAAGTTATTCGCAAAAAATCAAGAAGGGTACCGGAAGGACATCGAGCATGCATTTGGAGTGTCACATGCTCAATTTAAAATTATTTGTGATCAACCAGCTCGCATGTGGAGGGTGTTGAAACCATTATACATGGTCTTATTTGATGTTGTGGATTCATACTGTTTTGACTGGTTTAAGATATAAATGAGACGTAAATCTCGATGGATTTAATTGGTAGTATGAACAACCCATTAGCTTTCCTTCGCTAATGCATAAGTCACCAAGCTTTGACCATCCTATATCAAAACTATCATGACAAAACCATTTTCCTCCATGAATAAACCTGAATTCTATGAGCATCATCTTATCATATCAATGTATGAACTTTCTATGATTCTTTTCTCTCAGTGGTTATAGAAGAAGCAGAAAACTTCTCTGATGCTTGAATTCTTAGAGAAAATCAATGCTAGTCGGCGATTGCTATTGTGTCAAAGTTTGACTTTCTTTTTCAAAAAATTAATATAAATGGTAATTGAATCTGAAGAATTTGTGTTTCTCGGAATCATTGCCTTATTACTCACCTTTGGAGTACCAGACGTTCACATGATCTATTATCCTTAAAATCTCTCTCTCTCTCTCTCTCTCTCTCTCTCTCTCTCTCTCTCTCTCTCTCTCTCTCTCTCTCTCTCTCTCTCTCTCTCTCTCTCTCTCTCTCTCACTATATATATATATATATATGCTTCCATGTGCATTTTTTTTTGATCAACTGAAATTGCATTAGAAAATTAAAAGGGGGGGGGGAGTTCTCAGCCCACTACAACACGGCCCAGAGTAGAATCTGAGGCCCGATTTAAAGAAACAAAGGAAGCAGAACAGGGGTCGCGCAGGACCAACTTCGAAAGACGATCTGCCTCGTGATTTTCAGATCGAGGAACAAAAGAAAACGAGATAAAACTAAACAACTCTGAGAGATTCTTGATGTCCGTTACCACACTGAAGATCTCTTTTTCCATCAGGTTGCTATTGATCACTCTAACGAGTGGTTGATTGTCCGAGAAGACCCGAAGGTTCTCGATGCGACTTGACAGAGCGTGGTTGAGCATAGAAAGACATGCAAGCGCTTCTGCCATGAGAGGGGAGCTGACGAAGTTCTGAGCCTCTGAGCCTCTGCCGATCTGCCCTTGTTGATTTGAGAAAATCCATCCAAGACCCGCCCGTAGCGATTCCTTATCCCAAGCTGCGTCTGTGTGACAACAGGTAAAACTCTGATTTGCTGAAATTTGGGTCCTTTCGCCTTGATTCCTCATGTCGACTATCCTTGTTTTCTGATTCAGGGATTGTGCAGCTGCCCATTCTCGAGCTGCAGTAATGCTACGAAGGACCACTTCCGTCGGTAGTAGCGTCTTGTTTTCAAATAGGAGTTGGTTCCTAGCTAACCAAATCTGCCAGCACACCCACGGTAGTATATTTTCGATGATACCTGTAGGGGGGAGACAAGGGATCCGCCGAGAGGCAACTAAAACCGATTCAAAAGTCGGTTGTGCAGCTAGGTGAACTGCAGTAGTGATAGGTACAAGATCCCAAACTCTCTGAGCAAAAGAGCAGTTGAAAAACATATGCATAATTGTCTCTGTTTCTCCGCATCTTTTACAGGACACATTTGTGGTGTATCCTCTTCTCTGGAGGTTTTCTCCAAAAGGAAGCGCTCTCTTTAGAACAGACCAGAGGAAGACCTTCAGTTTGGGGGAGAGAGGAGTCGACCAGATGTCTTTATACCAATCTATGGCTTGAGCAGGGTTCGTGTCAGTCACCATTGTCATGGCCGAGTGGTATCCAGACTTTACAGAGTAAATTCCAGACCTTGATGGTTGCCAGATGAAGGCATCCTCCACTCCCATACGACTAGGACGTAGACATTGAATCGCTGACGACATAGCAGGTAAAATTTCTTCTATCCTCCTAACATTCCATTTGAGATCAGACGTGAGGAGGTCAGACACTCGTAGATCACTAACCTCTTCCGTTATTGGACCAAAGGGTTTGATGTCTTGTGAGAGAGAGATCCAGGAGTAATTCCATACCTTCGTGGTTAACCCGTTTCCTATTGCTTTCCCCAGGTTGTCTCGTAGAAGGTTTCTGCCGTGGATTATGCTCCTCCACCCATGGGAACATGAGGGTGAGGCTTCCACTGATAGAAACGAGCCTTTGTGGCAGTATTTCCCGAAGAGGGTTCTTGCCAAGAGACAGGATGGAGCCGTTACTAGTCGCCATGCCACCTTAGCTAAGAGAGCTTGGTTGAAAGTCTGGATCTCTCTAAAGCCCAACCCTCCCACTGCTTTTGGCTTCGATAGGTCAGTCCATGAGACATAGCATAGTTTCTTCTTTTCATCTATTCCGTCCCACCAGAATCTAGTTAGAGCAGATTGAATACGCTTACATAGACTGACTGGTAATTGGAAACATGACATTGAATAAGTAGGAACCGCCGTTAGCACTGATTTCACCATTGTCATTTTTCCTGCTTTTGATAGGTGACACGTTGACCAGCTAGCAGCCTTCTGTTTTATCCTGTCTACCGTCGAGGTAAAAAGATCCTTCTTCCTCCTTCCAAAGTGTTCTGGTAAGCCCAGATACTTACCAGTTCCTCCTTCCTTTTGTATATCCAGGATTAATTTTGTTGAGGTCTTTAGTTGAGCAGGGGTCTTTAGTTGTGCATTTAAATACACAAATACTCTCTCTTCGTCGCTTAGTAGACATATTTTGGCAGCTGGTGATGTATCTTTGATTTGTAAATGGATATGAGCCACTTATAACTTTGAAATTCTTGCACCAACTTTACTCTTGTTTTTCTCAGCCATATTTCATATCCTCTAATAGTTAAACTAAAATGATGCTTAGAAGGTTTACAATAAAAGCTTGAACCACTACATATTAACAGCAAGACTCGAAATTGTGGACCTCATTATTCTGAAGTAAATGACATATATTTTCAAAAGAAATACCCATAATCCCCATTGACAAGAACTCAACCGGCATCTTCATGTTCCCATTCTATGGAAGTAGTTGGGCATATAAGGAGCAACAAATCTTCAAAAGGAGAGCATGAAATTAATCAAACTAACTATTTTTTCTTCTAGATCTCACAGCTTTATCATACCCAAAGAAGCTCCACCAAGCAGCAAAACTTCAGCCGATACAATAAAATTCCAGAGAGCACCCACCAGACCACATTCAAAATATGTTAAACTTCATCCTGGTGAGTATTATTTCAGGACATTCCATGCTATCAAGTCGTTCAGTTCCGGATCCTTTTTTTTCGAAGTGAAACATAGCACTATGTAGACTATTCAAGCTTCTGATGGAGCATGGAGTTTCAAGAAGCCAATGTTCGTTGGCGTTTATAACTTTGAAATTCTTGCCCCAACTTCACTCTTGTTGTTCTTCTCAGCCATATTTCATATCCTCTAATAGTTTAACTAAATGGTGCTTAGCAGGTTTACAATAAAAGCTGGAACCACTACACATTAACAGCAAGAGTCGAAACTGTAGACCTCATTATTCTGAAGTAAATGACATATATTTTCAAAAGAAATACCCATAATCCCCATTGATAATAACTCAAGGCATCTTCATGTTCCCATTCTATGGAAGTAGTTGGGCATATAAGGAACAACAAATCTTCAAAAGGAGAGCATGAAATTAATCAACTAACTATTTTTTCTTCTAGATCTCATAGCTTTGTCATACCCAAAGAAGCTCCACCAAGCAGCAAAACTTTAGCCGATACAATAAAATTCCAGAGAGCACCCACCAGACCACATTAAAAATATGTTAAACTTCATCCTGGTGAGTATTATTTCAGGACATTCCACGCTATCAAGTCGTTCAGTTCTGGATCCTCTTTTTTCGAAGTGAAACATAGCACTATGTAGACTATTCAAGCTTCTGATGGAGCATGGAGTTTCAAGAAGCCAATGTTCGTTGGCGTTTAAATGGGTTTCCTGGTTTCAGTATCCACTGTTCTGAACTCTTAATCAATCTCTGTGGAAGAAGCAGCGAATATATTGTACAACCTAATTAGAAAAATAGAAATATTTTTTTTTTACCAAAATCATTATCGTTGCCAAGAATGAGTTTGTGGGACTGGATATCTCCCACTCTGCACAGTTGCCGCAACTCAGCATCTATGGAAGAACCTGCGATATTAGTATAGAATCATCAAACTTAAGATGCCTTTTTTTTGTTACTATTTGTGGTTCCTCTTCCATAATTTAGCTACAACTATTTTTCTAGCTAATACCCACTAATAACAACAAACAATATTAGTAGATATTATAGCCACAAATAGGCACATACAAAACTGTAGCTTTATTAACAAATAGCCACCAATCTAATTGTGAATTTTGGACACAAATAGCAACACATATATTAGTGGCTATCTTATTAAATTTAATTTAAAAAAAAATAAAATTTATATTATAATCAACTAAAATCAATAAATTTAGAAAATAATTATCAAACTGAGTTTCTAATCAGATATATATATATATATATATATATATATTATATATATATATATATATATATATATATATATATATATTTTGTGATTTACAATTTCTTATATACAACATGAGTCTCTAAATAAGCTGCTACAAAAATTGCACATAGGAATCAAATTTTACATACTTTCTTATCTTTGTTTCTCTTTGAGGAATGTTATTCTTTCCTGTTTTCCTCTTCATGCAATCCATCAGCAATAACAAGGAAGTAAGAAAAAAAATCAGTACACTCTTACAAAAAAACATAGCCCACGGTAAAGAAGATGAGAAAGAACTACGAAAAACTGGTTGGTTATCAAAAGCTGAGAAACTTACAGCCAGTCATCTACAACGCATACAACATCTCCGAAAATATTATCCTTCAGTCCCATACAAAATTTACCACAATTTCTACCCAATTACACCATTCATCCTGAAACATATTATTTTCCAAACACCAAAATTAGGGTTTTCCAGTTCTATTTCTCAACAAGAGAATGGTGATACCATTTTTGTAAGGGATCCATGGACCAGGAGGACAAGGAAGAAGAATATGAGGAATCATTTGAGTGATGGTTTCTACATCATCGTTTCAAGATGGACCACAACTTGAGAGAATATGTATCTCAATCGATTCGACGGTGGTGACGAAAAATCCTTGTGGTGATGATGAGAGTCTGAAGAAGCAGAGGACTTCAAGCAAGGAAGAAAGGTGAAGTCGCCCAATAAATATAGATCTTTAAGGGTTTGGCTTAGGATCTAAAACATACAATCACCCAATAAATAAATGAATCATAAAAGCAAAACATCATGAAAAAATATATAGAAGAATTCAAATCCCTAGCAACAAAAGTTTTAGAAGAAGCCAAGCTAGATCAGAAGAAGATGAGGAAGGAGAAGAGGATACAAGAAGGAGACGACGAAAAATGTGAGGATATGAGATAATTTATGTGTTACAATTAGATCGGGAATACAAATTTTCAAACAAAATTTACCCGGGATTTAGCATAGCACTATCTCTATTTTTAATTGAAATGTATGGTTATGGTTGGATTTTAGAGTATATAAGGTTTGAGCTATGTTGTTTGAATTTTTTTATATTACTTAATATTCGATGTATCTAATTTCATTTATTATCATTTTATCTGCATTTTAAACATATTGTATATAGTTTTATTAAATTTGTGCATCATCTTAAGCATTATTTGTAAATCCATTTCAGTTTTGTAATTTTTGTTAGTTTTTATATTTAAGTATAAAATTTAAGAGTTATAACTTTTTTAGATGTAAAGTTTAATAGTCATAGCTTGATTTTAAATTGATTTATAAAATTAAGAATTAAATATATAAAAGTTTATATATCTTGTTAAAAATTAAGAAGTATTGGATTTTAGATATAGATTAATTATATGTTATGTTTAGGGTTTATCGTTTGAAATATAAAATTTCTAAATCTAAAACTTTGTGAAATTTATTATTAGTGTTAAATTTATTTATTTTTGGCTAATTTGTTATTTATTTTTATTTTTTCACTAAAAATTAAAGTTTAGAGTTTAGGATTTCAGTTTTTTACGAATAGCCACAAATCATGCTGTGTCTATTTATTATCTTTGCTAATAGTGGATATCAATTTCTACAATATAAAATCGTGGCTTATCGTGGTTTTTTTTCTTCATATAGCTGCAAAGTGTATTTAGTGGCTATTTAACCACAAAAATCCACATAATGGCTACAAATTTTAGTTTGTCACTATTTGTGGAAATTTTTGTAGCCTAATAATTCTCGCAACAAATTTTTTGTAGCTAATTTGTGGCTATATACTGATTTTCTTGTAGTGGATTAACCAAATTCTAAATTCTGTTTTTCTTTTAGAAAAATAGACTGAAACATTGATCCAAAAAGAGCATGTCATTATAAGGCCAAGACTAGCTAAATTCTAAGTTCATGTGTGAATTTATGAAATACATGTGTTCTAAGCAATGTTTTAATCCTCAAACATGAATGAACACTAACCCCACATAACGTGGTCTAGTTGTACACCAATTCTAATGAATTAAGTGATTTTGGGTTTGAATGAATCCCACAATACTAAACATTGGTCATACAATATGAATTTTTAATTTTCATTGCGAACAACATAGCATGTCTAGCATCGGTGGAAAAACATTTTACAGGAGACTAGTCGGTTGGATCTTAATCCTTCGGATATCTCAGTTATAAAAAAAAAGAATTACGAAATACATAATGTGTTAATCCTCAGACATGAATGATGAAAATGATTAAACACATCTTGTATTATTTGATTTTTTTTTGTTACAAGCAATTCATTATTTTGGTATGTTCAGAATTTTTGTTTCTTATATATTTATTAACTAGAACTTAATCTGTACATCCGCATGGATTTTGATTTTGATTTTTATAATTAAATTGTTTAATGATATTTTTAAACATATCAATTATTTAGATATCGAACCTCATCCATAATTTATAATAGTCAAATATAGTTTAATTTAAAAACAAAAAGTCGATATCCAAAAAAAAACCATATTCAAATGGGTACTTGGTTGCCATGGCTAACTAATTCTGTAAACATATAGTTTTTATTAATCGGTTTGAATTTTTGTCACGAATAAAGTAGTTTCATTCAAACCTGTGAAATTATTATGGTTAACACGTAAAATAAATAAGGTTGAATTATTATAGTAAACACAATTAATAAAATAGTTAGGAAGAGTGAAAAAATGATGTAATAAAATACTTTAAAATAGGCAAGCTCTATTTTACACTTGTAATCAATTATGTCAAATTGATTAGAAAATATAATAATTAAATTGATTAAAATTAGTTAAAATTAAAATATGTAAGAAATCACTTAAGAATATATTTTTTTGTATTTAAGTTTTAATAGAATAGATTCTTAATGACCATAATGTGGGTTAATATTTTGAAATAAGAGTAAAATTTGGTGTTTTAAAAATGGTATTACTAGTGTTTTAACTTTTAACTATGGCAGGTGAACTTTTATATCAAATTATCTAAATCGTTTTTGAAATATAACTCTCTCCGACTCTCCCCATCAAGGTACAATTTCTACAAAGATGAAAGCAAATGGGCCTTGAAATCTTATGTTTTGACATCTATCATTGTTCCAAGTCCTAAGCTTTGCTCAACTAGTCATTTTCTTTTTTTTTAGTGTCTTATGATTTTTGTATATCGTTCTTGGCCACAGGTTTTCAAACAAAATGTGTAAATCGAAGGATTTTTTCTGACTTGTGCGCCTCGATTTTGGTTTGTGATCACTCTTTTGGACTAGTTATATATATAACTCTGTACGTGGTTTTTTGAACGAAATCTGATTAGACACCTATAAAAGCTAAATAAGTTAGATAACATCAGTTAATCTTTACAATTGTTCACATGGGATGAGCCAAACCGTTATTAATTAGCATAATTAAAGATGTGATGCACATTCATAAGTTTGTTGGTGGGGCAAACTCTATTAAGTATGGAGGTCAGGTCCTCATATCTTGTTAGGCCACTGTCTAAAATTTAAAGTAAATTGAAATAAATATGACAGTGAAACACAACCAAACGTAATTCACCGGAATTTTCATTTAATATCTCTTTTGTAATGAATACTTGATGCTAAATTTGTGAGTGAATGACGAATAAATTGATTTAACGTGTCCACGTTTTTCCCCTAAACAGACAGCAAATATGGTGGGACATTTATGACTTTAAAAGGTATGTTTTTTTTTTTTGTGAAACCTAATTCACTTCTTAAAATAATTGCAAGTTTATCTTTGATAGATCGTATTTAATCTAAATGATCAAATAAAGTTGTGAACATTAATGTTGGCTAAGCAGTCATCCTTTCATTATATGGCTGTGGAGGGTCATATGACCCTTTGGGACTTTGCTAACCAAGAGCATGACATGTGTAATCCATTACTATTTTTTATTTCTACAATACTATTTTCATTTAATGAAAATTGTTAGTTTTAGAGTTTCCGCACATTGTTTCCGGGGGGTAGAGGCTCTCTCAGCTCTGCGACCGTCGGTTTTGTTTCCGGGAGACGGTGGCTCCGCTAGCACCGTCATCGTCGGCTCCTGTTCTCGGGAGGCGGTGGCTCAGAAAGCATCGCTCTCTTCGGTTTGGTTTTTATTTCTTTGTTTCCTGTAGTTTCCTTTTCGTCTTCCTCTATGATGTCCGTTTTTTTCAACCTCCAAAGATCCTCCGCCTTTTGATCTTTCACCTGGAACCGCTTCGTGAACGACGGTGGTGATGAATCAATTGTTGTCGGTTTTCTCTAGAGACTTCATAGGTTTTAGTTGGTTTGTGAGGACCTGTCGGCTTGGGTTACGGACGAGATCGCGATGGTCGTTGATGCTCTCCGCTGAAGGATCCCAGGCGTAGAAGGTCGTGCGGTGGCGAATGGGAGTTGTGCGGCGGTGTGCCGCGGAAAAACCTAGATTGGTTGCGCAGTGGCGAGTTAGGGTTTCCAACTCGAGCTTGGTTGGGCCTGGACGTGAGACCCGTTAGTTTGTTTGGTTTTGTAGTTGGACCGGTCTTTGGGCCTTTTTGTATTTTGTATCTGTGTGGGCTTTGACCTCTTTTTATAAAAATCGTTAGACGGGAAAAAAAAAGAGCTTCCGCACATTTCACAGATAAAAGTATAATATCAAAGTAACTTTACCTTAATACATAACTAGAATTCTTTTTTTTTGAACTTTACATAACTAGAATTCTACGTGTTAAAACACGGGTTATATTTCTTTTATTTTCAAAATTAATAAAATGGTCATATATGATTTCGAATAGGTCATGTTTTGCAAGTTATAGTAGCCTTAACTAATTGTCTACACTTTATATTATATTGTATAGAGAGAAATAGGATTGACA
This sequence comes from Raphanus sativus, assembly GCF_000801105.2. Taxonomy (NCBI): domain Eukaryota; kingdom Viridiplantae; phylum Streptophyta; class Magnoliopsida; order Brassicales; family Brassicaceae; genus Raphanus; species Raphanus sativus. The sequence goes on along the minus strand of NC_079514.1, from coordinate 46,065,034 downwards.
TACATACATGGATATAACTGTTCGGAATAAACAAATAAAAAGATGTGTCACATGATAGAATGATCAACTAAATGGCATAAAACTAAAATTTATTATAAAAGTTTGTAATCTTTGTTCACAAATAATAAGTTATTTATTAAAAAGTTTGTTTTCATTTTTATACACATCAACCAGGTTTTTTATACCCGGTAGAGTTTAACAATGGGATAGTATGGTTATGTACAATATAAATCTATTATATAATTTTTTGTCACTGTTATATTGTTATGTAAATAGTATAAATTTATTATACAATTATTTAATAATGATATCATGATTAATAATGCACTAAGAATGTCATATACTTATTATAGAATTATTATTCAATTGTAATTAATATGTATTTAGTAGTTTGTTAGGCTACTAAATAAATGGTCCTACATAGACATGTATATAGTAGATAATAAAGTGTCTCTATTTTAATATATTAAATAGTTTAAATATGTATTTAGCTTAGTTTGTTAGGCTACTAAATAAATGTTCCTACATAGACTTGTGCATAGTAGATAAAAAAGTGCCTCTATTTTAATAAAGTAGATTTATGAAAAATATATGAAATAATTTTCTTAATTAATATAGATAAAATGGGTAAAAACTATAAAATTACATTAAAAACAAAATCATTATCTATTGTGAAAAAATAAAATCTTAAAAATACTATTTCATAAAACGGAATGAGTATTATTTAGATAAAAACTATTCTAACTCATTTCCATTTTACTATATATTTGATGAATGCAAATATATATATATATATATATATATATATATATATATATATATATATATATATATATATGATGAATGCTATTTTGAAAGAATATATTAAAATACATTCTATTTCTATTATAAAATTAATCTATTTTAGAGAAAAATAACAAAATATATTACAGATTATCTAAAATCCCTTCCTGAGATATGATCAGAATTAATACACATAGTTCATGCCATTTTGTAAGCTTTATCGAATGAAACTTTAGGATATGATCATGTTATAATCAAAACTAATCACAGATGCAACCTCAATCTACCTCTCGTTTCATACGACTAATTAATACTAGCCTTCTAAATAACTAATTGATACAACTGTTAAAATTTATACCATTTTAAAAACTTTTACATTGTTGTACATAAAAACTTATTAGGGAATGAAAAGCAGAAAAATTTAGTAGGGAATGAAAAGCAGAAGGAAAAAAGGAGAGAGAGGTACAAAAGAGCGAAAGAGAGAGAGAACAAAAAAGATGCTAGCTGTAGGGATCCATGAACCAAAAATAAAATTCCATGAGAGTGTGAGCAGATGAAAGATTTGGAGCAAACGAGAGGAACCTATCACGCATCGAACGAGAAGAAATCATAGAGTGATAACAAGATATCCTTAAAGATGATAGCATTCCTTTCCTTCAACAAATTGTAGACAATCAGCTAAAGAAGCAACTTAATCATCACAGTGAACTGAGATAAGTGTGTGGCCCTCGAAGATGCTCGCAAAGAGTAATGACCGCATTAAGATCCGTTGGGGCGTAGATATAAATCTTCTTCAGAAAAAGACCATGCAGAAGCAGCAAATGGACAAGAGATGAACAAGTGTTGGTGAGATTCATGTCCTGCAGAACATAAAACACATGAATCCGGCACATATATGTCCCCACAATAGAAGCTGTTTGCGTGTCGAAAGCATTTGGAGGAAAGACAGCCAGGCAATGAAAGAGCAATGAGGGATTTTCTCCTTGAACAAGACAGTGTTATGCCACAACACCTTAGGAGAAGGTTCACGCAACCTCTCCCATGTGACTTTCGAAGAGAAATTCGGTGTGAAACCTCCAAAATGAGACCTCCATAGATAAACATCAGAGCCATCATAATCAGTAGGATGAGTTATTGTAGAGAGAACAACTTGTAGGGTCTATATTGGGGTTAAAATCGGTCACGACAGAATCAATTCCTGAGAGTTTCGGAAAATATTTCTCGAACAAAAAGTCTCGTATAATTTTTAAAATAAGTTATACGACAATTTATCGAATTAGAAGACCCAATCTCTTCAACAAACAACTCTCGGGGAACAAACGCCGAAACATGAAAAAGGTTTACCAACATTCCCCAACCGTCCGAACCACCCGAGGAAGGCCAAAGCTCGTCTTGTCCCGACCAGCTCGCCATATGGCGAGCTCGGCCTGTCCCGACCAGCTCGTCATATGGCAAGCTCGGCATGTCCCAACCAGCTCGCCATATGGGAAGCTCGGCCTGTCACGACCAGCTCGCCATACGCTCAGCTTGGCCTGTCTCGACTAGCTCACCAAGATTGCCTTTTGGTGAGCTCGGCCCGTACCGACCATCTCATCATATGGCGAGCCCGGTCCGTCCCGACCATCTCGCCATATGACGAGCCCGGTCCTTCCTCTCATCCTCATAGCTCTCTCCTTCAAACCATGACCACTTTGTCTCTTGTTTCGTCTCGATTGGAGTTACCATTGAAACTTTACTATAAAAACCGTGAAGACTTGTTTTCTCGTATAAGTTCGAATCGATCGTATAAAACGGCAACGGTTAAAACACCAGCTGCCTCGATTATACAATTGATTTAAATTCTTTTATAAAATTGACCTTGTATCGAATGTGATTTCTTGATTGAGTGCAGTGGATATAAGGTGTTAGGATTCAATTGATTTAAATTCTTTTAAACGTCTTTAGACGATCAATTATTTTATGCTTGCTGAAGTGGATATAAGGTGTCAGGATTCAATAGTTGAATGAACTGGGTGATGTTTAAAAATGTTATATATATATATATATATATATATATATTTAAGAATAAGTCTATTTTGTAGATTTTGGGTGCACAAAGACTTTTTTTTGTAAGCCATCGAAGAGTAGCATGATTGTGGATGCATAAAGACGTTTGTATAAGCCACTGACAAAGAGTGTGATTGCGGGTGTATAAAGATATTTGTGTAAGCCACCAACGACAGTGAGACTGCGGGGATAGAGAAACGTTTGTATCTGCCGCAGGCGCATATTACGGGAGTGCAGAGATGGACTATTGTACGCCTGAAGTAGTCCATATATCCTTATGAAGAAAATGCATAGTGCAAAGTATAGATATGTACTATCAGCACCTGGTTTCTATTATGCTTTAGGCATATGTTTATTATATGAGGTGTAGTAGGCACCGCATTTGTTTCATGTTAAAGCTAAACTTCTACAGTGGGAGTTCTATTACTTAGTCAGTGGTTTGCGTGTTTAGTATCACATACCTCACTGAGTGGCTTTCCGGTTACTCATCCGTCTTTCTTCTCTTTGCAGGTGTGCATGACGAGTAGTCGGATATCTGGACAGGTTAATGTCTTCGGATGGTCGGGGTTTTATTTCAGTTTTTACTCGGTTTTATGAAACTTTTCGATTCAACTTATTTTTATTATTGAATTTAAAAATAATATAACCTACTTTTATTTTAGTAAATGTTTTAATTTATTATCTGTTTCTTAAAAATCGGTTTAACTTGATAATATACCGTATGGAGTATGCCGTTTTCGAGCAGGGCTAATGCGCCTTCCACCACTGATGTCTCGGCCATGGGCTGCGGGTGGTGCGTTAATTTTTTGAATGATAATCTTGTTTACATACTTTGCAATAACTACATAACCTTTCTTTGTGCTTTGGTCTTACTCGCAAGATACCGTGAATCACTTCCTGATCGGTCACCCATCATTTTACTATTCCAGTCCAATCATGCTTAACTCTGGATTTCTAAATAGATGTACCCCGAAAAGATAAGTACACTTTGGTAATATAAGTAACCAAACCAATTCTCTTAAACCTTCCAACATATACTGCAAACCAAGATATTACAATTCACCCCACTAATAGAGCACAATGCCCATGTTTCGCACCACAATAGGTCTCAAGATGCCTCGCAGTTCAACCAAAATGGCTAATTAGCTATGATACCACTTGTAACGCCTTAGACGCCCACGACTAATAGACCTTTCACGCCTCCTCTATCGGTCGTGGGCTCATCCACTGTGACAGGTGGTGTGTTGATTTTTGAAAGGCTCGAAAGACTTTTTATTGATCATGCAATCATCATATTAACTTTTCGAGTGCTTTGACTTCATAATACAATATCGCAAATCATTTTTTGATAGGTCATTCATCTTTTCATTTCTCCAGTCCAGACACACTTAACTCTAGAATTATAAATGGATGTTTGCTTAAAAATTAAGTGCAGTTTAATGAAATGAATAACCAAATTAATTTTTAATTTTCTCACATATTACATAGCGGCTGGTCATTAATCAATATCGAATAAGTAACTGTTGATACACACTTCATAACCAGGTTAACCCATTTCAAGTCAAACCCCAACGCCAGCAGTAATGCTCTCAGATAACCCCACTCCAGACGGTCATATGCTTTCGACATGTCTGTCTTAACCAGCATGAACTCTGCAGCCTCCAAACGAGGATCACCCAACGAGTGTATCAATTCATGCGCAATGGTAATGTTGTCTGACATTAGCCTTTCTGAAACGAAAGCTGACTGCGATGGAGATATAATCTCAGGCATCCATGGTTGTAACCTCTTGACCAAAATCTTAGACACTATTTTGTAGATGACCGAGCAGAGACTAATCGGTCTCAGATCAGAAATTGTCTTCGGTTCAGGGATCTTGGGAATCAAACATAAATGCGTGTAGTTACATTCTTTTGGAAGCACTCCAAAGTAAAAAAACCTCTGCACCTCAGTCACAACCTGATCACCAATAGTTGTCCAAAATTTTTGAAAGAACAGCCCTGACATCCCATCTGGACCTGGGGCTCTGGAGGGATTAATTGAGAACACTGCTTCTTTGATCTCAGTAGCAGTCACTGGTTTAGTTAACTCCGCATTAATAACACCTGTCACTCTGGGTTGCAAATCTCGTAACCAGTTAGTGAATGGAGCCGGATTAGAAGACGTGAAGAGAGTCGAGAAGAACTCATTTGCAACGACCCCCTTTGCTATTTCTGAAAAGACTTCAACTCATGCAGTATTAACTAATTTATCAATACTGTTTCTCCCTCGAGCTGCCTTCACTGAGTTGTGAAAGAACTTCGAATTTTTATCTCCCCTCAGCAACCATTTGTCCTTGCTTTTCTGCCACCAGTAAATCTCTTCCTCACGATGAGCTTTCATCAGCTCTTGCTTCAGAAACCGAATCCTGTCTGTTGACTGATGAAAAGCTGATTGCTCCCGCTCCAACTCAGCCTCTGCTGAACTGATCTTATCCCTAGAATTCATGGTAACATGCTTCTTCAAACCACTCAGAGATCTTCTGCAAGCTTTTAAACAATTTACAACCGACACATTGGCACCAGAGCTTGCAAAGTTCCACGCATTTTCCACATTTGCTTGTACCCCTTCCACCTCAAGAAATCTCCTATCAAATCTGAACCAACCTTTGTATTTCTCCTGAGCTTCAATCAAATGAATTAAAACAGGACGATGGTCAGAACCACGCTTATCCAGGAAAGTCTGATTCGAACTAGGAAACTTCTTAGCCCACGCCTTGTTTCCAAAACACCTGTCAAGTCTAGTATGAACCCAAGAATCACCTCTTAATCCACTCCAGGTGAAACCGTTGCCATGACTCTGCAACTCCACTAACCTGCAAGCTTTCACCATTTGATTGAAAGGTTCAAAAGACTCGTCCTTTCTCCACACTCCTCCATACTTCTCACCATTATGCAATAAATCATTAAAATCTCCAAAAACACACCAACTCTCCTGCCTATTGACACCAATTCTACTAAGCTTCTCCCATAATGCTAACCTCCTCTTGAAATCAGTAGGCCCATAAATACAGGTTGTAAAAAAGGAGACATCCCCGAGTTGTATTATACAATCCAACATGTTCTTATTTACATCCAGCAGCTTAACATTTACAGATTTCTTCCAAAATAAAGCTAAACCTCCCGCATGCCCTACTGGTTCTACTGTATATACCCGATCATAACCTAACCAGACTTGTAAGTCTACTAAAGCATTTCTACTATTCATAGTTTCCATAAGCTCCGGAAAATGTTTTTGACGCATCTCCCTTAGGCGTGAAATTGTCAGACCCTGAGGGTGCCCCAGACCCTGACAATTCCAAGACAGAATGCTCATTAGGATCTCGGCAGTCCCTCCCTTGGGACCACCCTTGGTTCTTTGCGCCAAGTGCTTTTGCGCTCTTCATTACCCACTCCCACTGCCTTTCTTTTATTTCCAACACTCCCTGCCTCTTCTTTCTCTCCATATAATACCTGAAGAATACCTGCTGGCTCTCTCTTCTGCTCCTGTCTTTTCTTTATATAAGGCCTTCTTCGAGGTTTTGAGCTATGGAAGTATACCAGAAATGGTGTATACTCGGTCAAAACAGGCTATGACTTAGCTTTCTCCAAGAATAATGCTGATCTGCTTAGGATTCAGGACGCAAAACCTTCGCTTAACCCTTTGAGGTCACAGGTTTGGAATTTTCTAGCGCCAACAAAGCTCAAGGTTTTTATGTGTAAAGCTTTATCAGGAGCGTTATCAGTCAAGACCGTCGTCAAGAAAGGGGCATGAGATGTGATGGAACTTGCCAAACTTGTGGAGCAGATGGTGAGTCGATCAATCATGTGTTGTTTTCATGTTCCTTTGCGAGACAGGTGTGGGCTATTTCATGGTTTCCTTCACCTTCTGGAGGGTTTGATGATAGCTCAGTGTTTGAAAATTTGAGTTATCTCGTGACCACTTGGCAGGCTAGAGATGAGATCAAAGATGTTACCAGAAGTTTTCCTTGGATCTTGTGGTATCTTTGGAAAAATAGGAATTCTTTGTTGTTTGAAGGTGCCATGTTCAATACGGAACAAGTCTGTGATAAAGCAGTAGAGGAGGCTCAGTTGTGGTATGCAGTTCAGATTTTGGAACTACGGAGTATGGAGGATCATAGGGATTCCTCATTTCAAGTTTCGGCTTGGAAACCTCCTCCGGTTAATTTTGTCAAGTGCAACATTGGTTTCAAATGGGAAGGAAGGAAGAATGTAGCGGGGGCTGCATGGATAGTAAGAGATTTTGCGGGAACAGTTCTTCTCCATAGTAGAAGATCGTTTGGAGACGTGAGATCAAAGGATGAGGCCCAGTTTCTTAGTGTCGCTTGGGCTATAGAAAGTATGGACAGTCTGCGTTATCATAAGGTGTACTTTGCTTTTGAAGGAAGGATGTTTGTTGATGCAATTAACAGACCAAAGGCTTGGCCTTCGTTCAGATTCAAAGTACTGGAGATTAGATATCAGCTACGGAAGTTTTTGGAATGGCATGTGATGTTGGAACCGTATAGTGCAAATAGAGGAGCTCGGCTCGTAGCTACAAGTGCGGTTATGGATCTTCGTTTCCAATCTTATGTGGCTGCAGGGTCGCCAAGATGGTGTTCCCATGTTTTTGTCAGTGATTTGTGTAATAGAACAGGCTAATTGAAAGATCCAGTCTGTTGGGTTTGTGCTTCAAGGTTGTATCAATTTTTTGATCAATGGAAAATTTTTCAGATGGCAAAAAAAAAAGGTGGTCGAACAAATTGTACGATCAATATACTAATGTTTTTAAAATCAGCACCTTGCATATTTCCTCGTGCACCACATATATAAACTTCCTTGGTGAACATATCTAGGCACAGTTCTATTTAGAAAATACATCGGTCGGCGCCATATATTTTGAAAGAATCGTCGTGTCATACACAGCGTAAGAAGTATCTAATAGTCCATGAAAATCGTGTAATATCTTAATGATAAGTGAATCTACATGCATTACCGATTACATATTTATACGAAATTGAATTTACGTTTTCCAACAGATCATTTCACTGCGCATGTTTTGTTTGTTTACGTGATTCTACGAATCTACATTGATCACCAACCACCCTAATTGTTTATCAAACTATCCAATCCACAATACACATAGTTTGTACAGTTCACTATATATATATATAGAGAGAGGTGTGACTGGCAACAACTCGAGTAAATATTGTTGGAACTATTTTTTAGTATTATGAAAAATGTATTCATATGCTAAAAAATAGAGTTAGTGTGAATGAGAAATGGAGTTCTAATATGTGTGACTTAAATGTACACATTGTATATTGGGTTTGAATTTGGATTTAAACTTGTTAAATAGACTTATGTCTTATAACTTATTGTTTAAATCATATTCATGGTGATATTTTATATTTGATTAAATATAAAAATGTATACCCATAGCAAAATAAATTATTAGCTTTGATTTAGTCAAAGGCACTAATATTATATTTGCAAGTTATGGTCAATAGTCAAAGGAATCGTTTTCCATTATGATTATTGATGACACTTAATACTCCATAATAATGCATATACGTTTTCTTGTTTTGAGAAGAAGAAACCTAAATGCAATGATCTGTGGTGTTCACCTTTTCTATATAAGGTTTCATGGCAATGTAGAAAAATAGATACATTGAGATTCACAAAATATAACAATGAAAAGAAAAATTCTCCCATATTGAATAGTCATGTTAGTATTTTTTATTTCTTGTGTCTGAGAGTACAACACAAAATTAGTTTCGCCAGGCTTCTGATAGAGTGACGCAAATTCAGAAGATTGTTTGCAGTTGTATCCTGGGACTCATTACGTTATCGAACCGTCGCACTATGGGACGTATTTTGAGTTAAGGAAAGAGATAATATCTCGCCTCTGCAGTTGTATCATCCTTTTCTTACTCTTTGGTATAGTTTTATCATTTTTATTCTTTACAATATTCAGTAATCTGTAGTTTATAAAATACGGTTCTATCAGTCTTAACTCAAAATATCCGTTTATTGCTTTGCACTAACCGGACTGATTATTGTAAAAAGTATTTTTTTGTAAGAACAGGTTGATCGATTCTCGGGAAAAGATGCCGGAATCAGATCTATATGATTATTTAAAAATAATCATTCTTCAATCCTAATTCTTTAAATTTTTATTTGTATTTTTCTACTAACAAAAACTGATTATTTTATGAAGTGTTTTGTTATGAATACAGGAATTAAAGAATTCAAGGGTGATGGAAAACAAATTCTTCTGATTTTCTGAAACAAGTTTCAGATTATTTGAGATTTTGTTTGTTTAGATTCATTAAAATTAAAATAATTAATATTTTTTGGACTAATGAATTTGATATTTTATGGTTTATAAGAACAGGTTTCATCTTTCGATGGTGACAATGAAAACCATCTTCCGAACGTCATTGGTAACGTTTTTGGATGGTTTGGCTACTCTTACTCTTAGTTTTCAAAATAATTAATTGATGGATTAAATGGTTACAATCGTTTTTTAGTATTAGTCAAAAATGTGATATTGCTTTGACTTGGTAAATGATAATTATTGTGCTTTAATTATCAAGAATGGTTTAACGTTTTTGATTTCTTTTTCAGATTTTGGGATAACTTAATTTAGTTATTAAGCATATGTTGACCATGAGAAAAGAAAACTGATTCAAGTTTCAAAAATATGGTGAAACCATAGTCATAAATAACATTTTGATTCTGAAGGGATCATGTTATATGAATGGAAATGGATTTTTGTGAGTCGACGCCCCAAATTAAGTTTGGGAGAGGTCTGCCACATATAAATCATTTGCCATAAGAAATAAAATGTTTGTTGATATTGATCAAAACATTTGTATTTTGTCAATGCTTAAATGCACCTTTTAAAAAAGGTTGACCATGCAAAACCAATGAGAATTTTCAAACCAATATGACTGAAACTGACATGTGTATTGTAGTTTCTAAAGTCAATATGTTTGAGAATAACCATAGAAAATGGTGGTTTTGATGGTACAAACAATATCATATAATGATATGTATATTTGCTAAAAACAAAATATGTTTTTGGAAAAATTCAAAGCATATACAAGTTAGATTTATAAATCAACTTGAGAGAACTATGAAAATAGTTGTATCTAAAATGTGAATTTCTGAGAATGAAATACATTTTAAAGAAAATTGTAATAATTTTCTGAAATTATTTTTTCCATTTAAATCTAAAGGAGTTGTAAACTCTTAAGAGATGTTAAATGTAAATAAATATGCATGTTTTTGAGCTATCTCAAGAAATGTGGGGGAAGTTTTGCTTACCATATAAAGTCGTTGGCAAGAGGACAAATGAACTTTGTGATAGTTATCAAAATATGATTTGAAAAAAACTAGTGTCATACACTGAGTTTGTTGTGTAAAATGGTTGATTGTATCTTAAAAGAAAAAAGATGACAAAAATCATTAGACAATTGATCACGACTAATCTCAAGAGATTATGTTCACTGTGATGACAACCTAGGATCCTGTTATTAAAGGTGTGTCATGAGATCAAATTGTAATATCATCAAGAGGAATGGGTTTAGCCTATGAACTAAGATGAGGTTTGGCGGTAACTCTACTTATCAGATTGGAGATCCCAAGAAATAGGTTCAAGGAGACAACTAAGTCAAACTAAATCTGCCCAAAGCACTGTAAGACTTCGGTCTATACCCAGTTCCCAGGATGATTAAACAGTGCTACATGTAAGGAATAGAGGATAAGCATTCGCTTTTAATGATTTGTGACAATTGTTTTGAGATATGAATGGTGTAGTACATGATACTCCTCTAAACAAAACTAATGGCAAATCACCTTGTGGGTATGAAATGGGGCCGTTTCTAGGAGAATAAAATGGCTATATTCTCTAAAGTTCACTCATGATTACCAGGAATGTTCACGGCCAAAATGAACACAATAGAGAAATTGGTTTTGTGAGAGAATGAAACTGTGTTTTGGCTATTGTCTAGGTTTACACTAAAGCCCGGGAGGTTCAAGACATCATGGCCACCTCCTGGCCGAGTAAATCCGATAGCTATTAACAATGACTGGTTCAAGGCTGAAAAATTGCTACCAACTCATCATGCAGTGAATTTCTCGTTTGTACTCTCAAAAGTCCTTAGTTGAGTCTTGTTGAGTCTTGTCGAGTCTTGTCTAGGAAGTCAAGTCTGTCGAGTCGTCTAGTGTCTAGAAGCATTTCTATTCATGTGGGGGATTGTTGGAACTATTTTTTTAGTATTATGAAAAATGTATTCATATGCTAAAAAATAGAGTTAGTGTGAATGAGAAATGGAGTTCTAATATGTGTGACTTAAATGTACACATTGTATATTGGGTTTGAATTTGGATTTAAACTTGTTAAATAGACTTATGTCTTATAACTTATTGTTTAAATCATATTCATGGTGATATTTTATATTTGATTAAATATAAAAATGTATACCCATAGCAAAATAAATTATTATCTTTGATTTAGTCAAAGGCACTAATATTATATTTGCAAGTTATGGTCAATAGTCAAAGGAATCGTTTTCCATTATGATTATTGATGACACTTAATACTCCATAATAATGCATATACGTTTTCTTGTTTTGAGAAGAAGAAACCTAAATGCAATGATCTGTGGTGTTCACCTTTTCTATATAAGGTTTCATGGCAATGTAGAAAAATAGATACATTGAGATTCACAAAATATAACAATGAAAAGAAAAATTCTCCCATATTGAATAGTCATGTTAGTATTTTTTATTTCTTGTGTCTGAGAGTACAACACAAAATTAGTTTCGCCAGGCTTCTGATAGAGTGACGCAAATTCAGAAGATTGTTTGCAGTTGTATCCTGGGACTCATTACGTTATCGAACCGTCGCACTATGGGACGTATTTTGAGTTAAGGAAAGAGATAATATCTCGCCTCTGCAGTTGTATCATCCTTTTCTTACTCTTTGGTATAGTTTTATCATTTTTATTCTTTACAATATTCAGTAATCTGTAGTTTATAAAATACGGTTCTATCAAATATGTGAAATGAAAAAGGCTAAACTAGGTGAAAATTTAAAAACGCAACTCAGCGTAATATTTCTCTCTCTGTCAAACTAGAGAAACAATTTACCTCATTTTTATTTCTTTTAAGCGTAACTTGGCTAAACACATGTTTCTCTTGATTGGAAAAAAAAATAGAATAAGCTAAATTTTTTTTACTCTGCCTTGTTATCGCTATACATGTCATTCAGTCACACCCATAATCTCAAAAGCTTCAAAAACGAACTAGTTTAGTTTTTTTTTTTTTGACTGAAAAAAGGTTAAACCCGGGTCAATGATGATACAAGCCTAACCTCCGGGTGGAGGTACAGCCCACAGATAGACTTTTTCCTGGGCATTCAAATGAGTCGAAAACAATAATTCATATCCGTGTGGTCGGTGGGGTTTGAACCCGGGTTCGCCTTATAACGAACTAGTTTAGTTAAAAAGCATTCTCAAAATGTTAACTCTGTATTTTGGATAGTTAAAATTTTTTGAAACACATACTTTCTCAGTTTAAAAAGAATATTATTTTAACATTTATTTGTTATACAAAAATGTTATTATACAATTTCAATACAATTTATATATCGTATCAATCGTCCAATGAATTGATTTTATATTCATTGATTTTATAAAGAAATTATTTATTTGAACACTATTGGTAGGTAGATATAATTATTAAAATATATATTTATGCTTTTCATCATTTTTAAATTTGTATGAAAATGTTAAAATGACAATTTTTATGCAACAATTAAAGTATTAAGAACAAAAAAAATTGTTACTTCTAGATCCAAGCGAAGTGGTTTAATCATTAATGTTAGTTTGTCATTACTTAGGAAGAGAAGATGGTACCGTTTTGATTTTAGTTTCGTCTGAGCTAATTTTTATTGAGAATTAACGTTTTCTTTTTTTTTTTGTAACTGACGAGAATTAACGTTTTCTTTGGACCACCTAAACCCGTATATAGGCTTGGCCATATGATAAGTCGTAGTACTGACTTGTGGAAAAAAATCAGCAAGGAGCTCAATACAAGAGTTGTCAATATATTGGCTCCTATCTTTGCTTTTGAAAATTCGACGACCAGATATCGTATTCATATTAATAATCTTATTTCGAGGAAAGAAGCTATCTAACAAATGAATTGTCGGAAAGAATACATCACCAAGACATTGTTTATATGACTTTCGAGTAAATGGCTAGACACGTATGCGAGTCAATCAATGCAAATCACGTAACCAGAGAAGCGAGTTGTTTGTTAGTGAATTAGTAGTGTTTAGACAGAGAAAAAATAGTAGTGAATTAGTGTGTCGTCGTCAAAAGAAGTCAGACATGACAAAAAAGTCAGACCACGTGGACCTCATGCTCCTTTTTTTTGTAACTTAAAGGACCTCATGCTTCTTTCCACTAACTTTTTACGTTTCTTCTTCACTATCCAACCAAACAAGTAAAACGAGAAAAGTATATGTAAACGTTCCTTTTTTAGTTTTTAATTCGATACTCCTTCCGTTTTATATTATAAGTAGTTTTAGTTTAATAAACTTTGTATTAAAATATAAGTAGTCTAGCCATTTCAACGTAATTTTGGCATTGATTGTATATTATATAACCAATAAAATATATATTAACTTTTTATAATTGGTTGAATTTATATATTAAATGATATGTTTTTAAAAGTAATAGTTTAATTGATACTAGAGTTTTTATCTAAAATTACTTACAAATTAAACACAAAAGTATATATTATTGTTAAAAAATCTTATATATTAATACATCCAATATTACCTTGTTATGATTACCTTTCTAGAAGCCAGAGAAGAAGTTTTGATCAAAAAAAAAGAAGGCATAGAAGAACATGTAGAAACAGTCTCATGCATAGTCTCATCTATTTCCCCACAAAACTATCCTGGTTTAAAAAATACAGAATATAAAACCAATAAAAATCATTGAATAGAAAAAACAGTTCAAAAATATAATATCCGACCAGTAAACTGAAATTTTAAAATAATAATTTTGTAAGGCTGGGCATTCGGGTCGTCGGATCGGGTTCGGGTCGGGTCCTTTCGGGTCCGGGTCTTTCGGGTCTAGGAGTTTAGGATCCGATAGGGTAATTTTAAATTTTCGGTTCCGGGTCGGTTCGGGTTATACCGGATCCGGTCGGGTCGTGTCTTACATAGTTAGACCCATTCGGGTAATTAGAATTTATCGGTTCGGTTCTGGATCGGGTTCGGTTCGGGTTCGACCTAAAAAATACTTAAAAATAAAAAAAAATCTGAAAATATTTATATATCCGAAAATATTAAAAATTTTATTTAAAATTTGTGTGTTTATTATATTAAAATGTGTATATATACTAAATTATGCGAGAAAGAATAATAATTGGTTGTCTCCTAGTGGCTAACCCCCTTTCTCTGTAGACAAATAACCCGTCTTCGACTCCCCTTCGATTCATTTTATATAATTTACATTATTAATTCGGTTATCCGTCGGGTTTCGGGTTCGGTCCGGGTCGGATCCAAGACCCGCGGTTCTTCTACAACAAGACCTGATAGGATAATTTGATCGGATCGGTTCCTACCCGGACCGGGTTTTTTCGGGTCGGGTCTTCAGATCCGGGTAAAATACCCAGACCTATAATCTTGTAAAGGCCCAAATCAAACAGATGACGAACCCTAGATAAGTCAACAGAAAGTGTATTGGTAGAGTTGATATTTCAGCTGGTTAACACACAATGGAAGATATCCTGATAAACAGTTGTGGCTAAGATCTATTTTAATGACTCATATAAGGAATTGATACGTGGCCACAAAAGAACCAACTTGACCGGTAAACAGTGGCAGACCCACACTTTGTTTTAACACGGATTAAATTTTTTAATGGGATTTAGGTCTAGAAAAAAGTAAAAATATGGTGTCAATAGGAATTGAAGCCTGGTTTAGGGGGGTTTGAAAAGGGGATTTAACCGCCCAAGCTTTAGAATTTTGATGTTTTACATGTGAAAACACAAAGTTTGTATAATTTAAGGGGTGTCAGACTGTCAGCTGACCCACCATTAATATATGTGGGTCCGTCTATGCCGGTATATGATGTGAGTTAAAGAAATCGTTTAAATAAGTATAGGAAGACTACAAAAGTTTGAAGAAGGTATACAAGATCTCAAAATGACGACTTGTTCGAAGGTTATGATAGTTAGGAAATACAACTTTTTTGGATTGGCCATTAAGTGGCTATATGCTCTGGATTGGTCGAAATGCATTCAAGATTATTACTATGGTTATTAAGGTTCTAGAACCATATTTGAGCATTCATGTAAGGCAAAAATGTGAACAGGTTACTGTTTCAAGAAAGAAAAATCGGCTAGATCTTCTACTTGGTTAAAGCCAAAAGTAAGCATCATAATGGGACTAAGAGACGATAATGAGATGGATAAACTAAAGACTAGATGTTGGGATCTAGATGAGTCTATCAAAATTTTCAGTTAAACGTTTTGTTTATTAGAAATAAAATAAAGCTGTACAGTGTTGTATCCTGCTTCACCTTGTAGGTTGCCTGCTTAAGTTACTTCTGATGACTCAATCTTCTATCATCTACATATGTCAAATATGATCAGGAGATCTTGGTGGTTTCTTTCTGACTCAGCTCCGACCTTCCTTTCCTATATATAGAGCATCCTTGGTCATTAGTTTCATCACAAAGCAGCACAAAAACTTAGAGAAAGGAAAGATTATAACTTTAGCCAACATTAGAAGCCTTCGAGAAGAGATCCCAAGCAAGTGTGACGGAAACATCATTTGGTAAGTTTCTTTTAGGTTAAGCTTTCATTCCAGACTTAGTTTTCTGTCCTAAATCCAAGTCTGATGTTAGTTTTTCTTAATTATGGCTGGATCATCCTGGAACTAAGGAGTTTTGTAGGAAACCCGAAAACCCGACTTGATCAAACAATGTCTTTATCTCATTCTGAATACCAAAGTGAGTCGTGGTTATGCTTGTTGTTCTAGTGCAAAGAAATATGAGATATTGTGATGTTGAAAGATGGTTATGGTTGTGGTTTATATTGTTTGGTCATGCTTGATTGAAATATTGTTTGTAGCCTGACTAGGTGGTTAGTTAAGTGAATGAAAATGACATTTGTAGTATTGTTAATTAAAACTAGATAATACTACCATATTGAGCTGTTGTTCTGATGGTTATGATTGATAACGATGTTTGTGATTTACATTGATAGTCATGATTGATAATGAATGGTTATGCATGATTGTTGGAAAAAACTATTTGGTCGAGGTTGATAAGTGTGGAATGGTTATTGTGTGCATGAGGATTATCATTTGAAACTAGATAATAGTATTGTTATGCTTTTATGGAAGTGTGTGTAAAGTGTTGTTATTAACATTTGACAATCCATCAGTATATAAGACCGGAGGGACAAAATTGAAGTTTAGGGTCGTGTCGTACATGATGATTCAACAACAAGCATAACCCTAAATCACTTCGGGATTCTAGATGTGCAGATGCTTAGAGGCAGTTGGATATATGTGGACCATCGTTCATTTATTATTTGTAGATATGATCTGTTTGGGTGCGTCGGTAAATATGATGAGCAATGGCAAATGAGAAGAAAGAGCTCGAGATGGAAGTGAAGGAAGTAAAGCATATGCATGTGGTATATATGAGTATGCATTAGTATTATGGTTGCTGCATACGTTGATGATATCTTATGTGATGATTATTATTTTGGGTTTGGTGGAATTATTATACGTTTAGGGAAACCCAACGCAACACAAATTCGTTGCTCACAACTCTTCTTGTTTTGCAGGTAAGCCATAGAGTGATCCTTTGGACGGGAGGATCTTAGGAAAGTCCGATGTTGATTTTATGTCTTTTGTAAATAAGTAGGTTTGCAATATGTATGATAAGTTTTTGATTTCCAGGCCGGATCTATAGAAAATGTTTTGGCTGTACTTCAAACATATGTATTATATGAATAAAATGATTTGTGAAAATTCCGGGTTGCCATTTTGTACCAGTCCTTGTCCGGATGAACTAACTGTTACACATATCTCGGGTTGAAAAGCCTTGGGCTATGTTAGATAGGATATGTGTCCTTAGATAATTATCCTACGGTAGCCAGATTTTTTTTGGGAACCGTGGGTTAATCATTTATGTACACACTGTAGCATCTTTGGTTTATTTTGAGTTACTAGTGATTGGATGTGCATCTTTTTGTTTGATTATTGCATGGCTGATCAAGTAAACTTCGAGTTTTGCCAGATGGGGGGTGGTACGTCGATGATCCTGAGAAACAAATAGACCATAAACTTGTTCGTTGATATTGAAAGAGACGAAATTGAAATGCATCAATCCTTTCTATCGACTCACTAACGAGACTGTTTTACGAGACATCAAAGTTCTTCAAAGCCTTGATCGAGGTTCTGATCCTTCTTGATAATTGGAGAAGATGCAAAGTGAGATGGACAAGATTACTATCGAGGTCTTGGTGAGGTTTGGAAATCTGACAGAAGAAGCGGATAAAAGGGGGAAGAGAGTGGAAAACGCGAGAGAACATCTAGGGGCAGCATAGGTCACCAACACAGAACTAGAAGTTGAGCTTAGGAGAGTCAAGATTCAATGAGATCAGTGGAAGAAATCAGTTGAAGCCACAATAACAATAACATAACATATGTGGAGAGAACATGCATCGAGGAGAATCTTGATAGATGAATTATAAAATCTTAAAGGATAAATAGAATAATATCATAGTTCGGGAGACATCTTGATGTTATATTATAGTTTTCGTGGAGAAATAGAACATCGATCCATGCATATTTCATGCGATTACTATATTTTTAGCTTAATGTATATAAATGATTGTATAAGATGATGAGAGAGACAACAAAATGTTAGAAACCTAATGGTATACAATTACTACACCAAATTAACATCAAGTAGTTAAAAACCGAAAAAAAACTTAGTTAAAAACCAGAAAACTTAGATTAAATCAAAAATTTTGAATCATGAAGCATGTGAAGAGTTATGAATAGGTAAGAGAGAAATTGAAAAGGATTTATACAACATACAACAAATAACCTATCAAATATTTTTTTTATTCTTCATTATATTTGACTGGTTTCATTTATAGTTTTATAAAAAAATCATATTCTATTTTTTAAACTATACAAAGAAAATGATAGAATACAACAAAATTATGTTAATTTCAAAACTCTAACTTTTTTTCTGAAAACTTTGTAATTTGATGGAAGATCAAAATCAAAATCTATTTAAACAAGATAAACCAAAATTTTCCTTTTATATATAATAGTTCTTTATCAGTTGATAAGTCTCTTAGTTTAACCAAATGATCATGTGCTTCAAACCATTTTGAAAAACAAAATTCATATAAACTTGCGACTCTTTCATGTGATTCTTAAAGTCTGCTGCAATAAAGCGAACATAATCTCAATATGTGAAGTGCATTGTATAAAATTTCGATGTCGGCACATAGTTTCTGGTAGAAGACATGGTTTTGACAGTGTCAGATAAAAAACAACAAAAAAATAGAAGAAACATAACGGTACCAAACATTTTTGTGAAAGAATTAAAGAGTAAATAATACTACCAAACATATAACCTTTTTGTGAAAGTGGAGGATGCTTGGGACTACAGAATATATGTTCTAGAAGTTACAAGTAGTTGCTTAGTTTTTGGTCTCCTGTGAACTTTCATTTTTTACTAGAGCAGGTCACCTAAATAGACGTGTAAGCCTACAATCAGGTTGAGGTCATGCGAAAAAACATGGAAACCATGAAGAAACATGTAACTTTGCAAAAACTAGTCATGCTGGAAAAAGGTAATATCAGACACTGAAAAGCAAGAATGCACCATATTATCAGGTGAATAGATGAGGATGATTAGATGCATGTTAAGCTAGGGTGTACTACTCTTCCAACGCTTATGGAAGACATAACATACACTACTAATCAAAGGAGAGGTAAACTGGATCTGATAAGGCTGCTTCAAAATTCAACTCAAAGGCTCTCACATCTATTTTCTCATAGATAGATCTTAACCAGTTCAAGATCTTGAATTCGAGTCATCAAAAGATGCTTGGGATACCTTGACCAATCAATTCAAAGGTGATACTAGTGTGAGAAGAACCAAAATTGATCATCTAGCTTCGAAATTTGAGAACTTGCGAATGGAAGATGAATCCACTGCTAGTTTTATATCAAAGATAAGATTTGTAGAAAATGAAGCCTCAGTTCTTGAAAAGAATACGAAGATAGCTAAAAAAATATTGAGATGTCTGCCACCACGTTTTGTTCTCAAGATTTCCATGAACACCAATAATATAAAATTTGATCAATTTGCTGACCTCACAAAATTTCAGGATCTTAGAGAGAATCAATGAGCTGCATGATGTGTAAGAAGTTTACTAAGTAGACAAGTTGCAAGCAACAACTATATCATTTGGATACTTAAGACTCAATCCAAAACTAGAACGATTCAAGACACAGAGAATACAAGTTCATGGTTAATCCAACCCAAATAGATGAGTTTTGAAGTTAACCAAACTAACAAAATGAACGTAATTCCTATCAACAACCAAGCAAATATTTAATCAAAGTTAAAAAGTAGACTCATGGGATATATCAATTGATTAGGTGATCTAATGTTAATCTAGGAAGATAACCAAACATTCTGAATACTAATCCTTAGGTCTAAAAACACACAATTATACTGAGCCACTTTCATGATCTTAATCTATATACTAATCATGCATGTAACATTAACTCCCATTTGCGAATCACATTCAAGTATGCATTAATCACAAATCCATACAACCACAAATCACATTAAGCATCAATTCTCTTTGACCTAACATGCTAAGCACTAAAATTGGTTCATTTAAGCATTTCATCAAACATGGGCATGAAACAACCTATGATCTTGATTCATGAATTTTTAATCTAGCACAAAACACTTCAAACAAGTATGATTATATATTAAGCACTAAGCATCCTGAATCATCACCAAATTAACTCAATCTACATAATCCATGAGTTTAAAAACTGATTACTAACTAATCACAATGAAGTATACTAAGTCCAAGCTAAATCTAGAGATAAACATAGTGAGAGATAATCACTATACCTCAGGGGCCTCAAAATGACTTTGGATGCTCTGATTGTGCTCGGATCTGGGGTTCTTGTTTGGCGACGCTGCCAACGCTGTCCTAGCCTCTTTGTCTCGCTCTAACCGTTCTCTTTCTCAGCTTGTTTAAAGGTTTCTTTAGAGCTTCTCCTTCCAGCTCAGAGCTGGGTGAATTGTGGTTCTCGAGGCTGTACAGGGAGGACCCATATTCTTTAGTTTGAGATACAACTGCTATAGCGTGCTCTGACGATATTTTGTAGCTTCTCTTCCGCTGGTCGATGTCTAAAGGTAGGGTTTTCAGGATGATCCACCCCAAAGGAGTCCTTGTCTGAAGGCGGTCTTCGATCCCATCTATTCCACATGTTGTTATGGAGGTGCTCAGTCAACTCCCTCCATGCTGTATCTTTCCTCCTTGCTTACATCCTATTGAAGCATATATGTCTTTCTTTGATGTTTCCCGCCGCATCTTTTGGCCATGTGACCGGTTGAGGGTTTTGTTTGTACCGCACTTGACCAGAGCTTACTCTTCATCTTCAGCAGTGGATTGTCGGGTTTATGCTCTCGCATTATGCTGTGTTAGATGTGGTTCTTGTTTGATCGGCGTCCTCATCCTGCGGTGCCCCAGATCCGTTACCAACTACGTCCTTTGAAGCCGCTTGGAGCCACCATTTGATAAGTGTCTGTCTGAACGACTTATAGCTATTCTCTTGGTCCCTTCTGGTGACTGAAAAGTGATATATTCGGAAAATTATCTTGTAACGTCCATACCGCGGCTAATGGGCCACCCACGCCCGCTCTCTCGGCCGGTGGCCCCATCCCATCCAACGGTCGGTCCATAATTTTTTTGAAGGCTCGAAATCATTGTCTACTGATCATGCAATCACCACATGACCTATACCCGTTCTTTGGCCTCACTTTCACGGTATCGTAAATCACTTCCCGATAGATCACCCATCCTTTCACTACTCCAGCTCAAGCACGCTTAACTCTAGAGTTCTAAACGGATGTGTGACGGAAAAGGTAAGTCAACTTTGGTGACATAGGTAGCCAAATCAATTCTCTTAAGTCTTTTTCACATATCACAACTTGGGATGTTACACTTCACCCTCTCTCAAAGAATACAACGTCCTCGTAGTGCCCCGCGACAGGTTTCAAGATGCTTTCCGGGTCAGAACCGAGATGGTTAACCAGCTCTGATACCACTTGTAACGTCCCGATCACCCACGGCTAATGATCCATCCACGCCAGCACTCGGCTCATGGGCCTCATCTCATCAGATGGTCGGTCCGTTAATTTCCCGAAGGCTCGAAATCACTGTCTAATGACCCTGCAATCACCACATGACATTTCCTCGTGCTTTGGCTTCACTTACACGGTATCGTGAATCACTTTCCGATAGGTCACCCATCCGTTCACTACTCCAGCTCAAGCATACTTAACTTCGGAGTTCTAAATGGATGTATGACGAAAAAGTAAGTCAACTTTAGTGATATAGGTAGTCAAATCAATTTTTTAATCTTTTTCACATATCATAACTTGGGAAGTTACATAATTATTATCTCTTGTCCTAGTATCACTTATTAATTTTAATCTTCTCTTTTGTCAGATTGTTTTGCTCTTAATCTTAGTTTTTTAGGTTTATTTTCTTTTTCTTTTTGCGACCTTTAAGAATAGAATGGTCTAACAATCATTATGGTTCAATCACAATTATAACCAAACCTTCATTTATTGTAATGACATTTACTTTCTAGCAAAAAAAATACGAAATAAATAAATATATACACCACCATAAAAATAGAGTTAGGAGAAAATGGCCGTACACGTAAACGAGTAAATTAATGGGAATCACATGCATAGAAGGTGAGTTGTTTGTTGTCGTACGAAGAAAAACGTAAGTAAGATGTCCGATCACGTACGTCACATGCGTCTTCCGAGTAATTTCTACGTTATTCACTATTGAACCAAACAATTAAGTAACTTCCGAGTAATTTATATTTATATCCATACAATCCCATATTTTCCTACTTTTCTATCTACACGCACTAGAATAACGTGACAAACTAGGTCCATGCATGCTTCGTGTCCATTATTATATTTCTCATGTTAGTGGTATTTTATGTATACAGAGGATCATATATCACATGTGATTAAGGAATAATGTTATGCAATTAATGGTTATACCAACTACAGTATCAGTACACCAAATCAAACCAATACCATAGTAATCAGATAATAAAGAACTAGATTTTGACCCGCGCTTTTGAAACGCGGAATATTTTACGATGAAAAATTTCACTAATAATTTAACAAATATTTTGGTTATTTTTAAAGAGTGTGTATTTAAAATATTTTTGCATTTAAATCAATATTTTTAAATTTAACCCGATTGTGATTATACCGGTTAATCCGGAGATCTGACAATTCAATTTATGTTTTTAAAATATTCATATTAAAAAATCACTAAAACCCGAGACTAACCGATTGAACTGATGGATGACCGATATGTAATCTAATTGGATTTAAATTGTAATAGTTTCATAATTTGTAATCTTATAATCGAAATTTTAAAGTTCACTATTTTGCAATTTATGAAATTATGACGTTTCTACAAAATTTTAAAGAGAAAATGATAGATATAAAATAACTAAGATTAATTATTGTATTATTTAGAAACATTGATAGTAGTATAAAAAATATATTGTTTGGAAATATTGATAGTAGTATAAAGAAATAAGTATATTGTTTGGAAACATGGATAGTAGTATAAAGAAAGGAACATTAGGGACTTAATGTATGTTTAACTATAAAGTATAAAGGTGTATTTAATTTAAAAACTTACAAAATAAATGTTAGGTCCAACAGAATGTTTCTGTTTTAATAAGACAGATATTTTTAAATTTAACCCGATTGTGATTATACCGGTTAATCCGGAGATCTGACAATTCAATTTATGTTTTTAAAATATTCATATTAAAAAATCACTAAAACCCGAGACTAACCGATTGAACTGATGGATGACCGATATGTAATCTAATTGGATTTAAATTGTAATAGTTTCATAATTTGTAATCTTATAATCGAAATTTTAAAGTTCACTATTTTGCAATTTATGAAATTATGACGTTTCTACAAAATTTTAAAGAGAAAATGATAGATATAAAATAACTAAGATTAATTATTGTATTATTTAGAAACATTGATAGTAGTATAAAAAATATATTGTTTGGAAATATTGATAGTAGTATAAAGAAATAAGTATATTGTTTGGAAACGTGGATAGTAGTATAAAGAAAGGAACATTAGGGACTTAATGTATGTTTAACTATAAAGTATAAAGGTGTATTTAATTTAAAAACTTACAAAATAAATGTTAGGTCCAACAGAATGTTTCTGTTTTAATAAGACAGATTGGATATGACTTTTACAATCACAATAATTGGTATCAAAACGGTTGACAAATTTTTTTATAAAAATACCAAAAGATCCTTCAAAATATGAATGATACCTTCGAATTAGGAAATGAAATATGTGGTAGAAATCAAATCAGAAGATCATGGAAGTTTGTTGTGGAAAATAAGATGAATGTGGTCTTTAGTTTGGAGTATCAAATTATTTTCCATGATGGAAAACTATACAAAGATCTATACTATTAAAGCAGAATCCCTACTAGGATTATGCCCTTAGTTTTCAAGTTATTTACGATGGAGTGCCACTGCCATTTAAAAAAAATCGCCAGCATTAAATATAACCAATGGAATTCATATTTAATATAAACCAATAACATTACAATGATATTTACTATACTTCCATTTTTGTCACATTTTTTTAAGCCAATTACATTCAATAATTCTCTCTAATTACATTAAAGCATCATAACTGATAATTCACGTATGACTACTATGAACACAATTTACTTAATTATGCAATTTTGAATATTTTGAAGTTTATAGTTATGATAGTTTCCAAGATTTCATTTTTATTGATATATATCTTTAAAATACTTTTTGTAGATATTGGAAAGTACCTATAAATAATAAAAGATTGATATTCCATAAAGTTGTTATGTATATGTTACGTGTATCATACATCTGTATGTAATCGATGTGTCAATTGTATATTATATATTAATGTTATAAAATTGAAGAAATCATTCCTAATTATTGGTGGATATCTTTGACGATTTTTTTTATTTTATATACAGTGAAACCTCTATAAATTAATAATGTTTGGACTACACCAAAACTATAATTTTTTATTAATTTATAGAGATTATTAATTTATCAAGATACTATCGATTATTAATTTAAAGAGTTTATACTGTATGTTACTTTTTTTAACTAATGAGTTTTTTTGTAACTGCTTCAACTAATGGGTTTAAGAATGGATATTCTCTCAAGTTGTTAATTCAGTGAATCAAGTTGTGGTTGATGTTCTTACAATTTCATATTTTATGGTTGTTCTATTAAATATGTAAAATATTTAATAAAATACAATGGGTTGAACACAAATATTAACTCAGTTTTTATAAAATTATTATAAAAATTACAAATGCAAAACGGGTTAAAATATATTATAATTTTCTTTAGTTTCATGTCATAAAAAAAGTTGGAATCTAACAAATTATATATAGAGCTTCGTAATATATATTTCAAATTATTTTTACAAACACAAAACGATATCACAAAATAAAGTTTCATTTTCTATTAATAAATTTAAGCTAACATAATAAACTATGCAGTCATAACAAAACTAAATTTATAAATTTTAATAAAATATTTCTCATAATAATTTCAATTTTATAATTATAATATTATAAGGATGGTTTTAATTATTTTCATTCCTAGAAATTTAGCACAACTTTAAAACGAATAAAACAAATTTTATAAATTCACAAAATATATAAAAACTGTTTGAAATTATAATTTCTATTTAAAGAATTTTGTTAAACAAAAATAATCCCGCGCTTTGAAAGCGCGGATAAAAATCTAGTTGTTTAATATATTATGAGAAGTTTAACTCTAATTAGTACAAAACCTTTTAGAAAGAAAACCAAAAAATAAATTAATGTGGATTTGACTTTAAAACCTAAAGTAAACAATATTATATTAATCGGATAATAAAGAGTTTGATGTATGCTTTCACAATCCAAACAAACAACGCATCAAGTAAAATCCATTAAGAATTTCATATTAATTAATAATAATACCCTCCTATTACCATACATAGATTAATTATTCGGTCTGGACAAATACACAAAAACAATTCAAACCAAACAGCCAAATTTAACTCTTTCTTAAGAACAATTTTAATTTATTTATTATCAACTAGGTTCAATTCTTTTGAATGGAAAGTACCTTGAAACCAAAGTCAACTTAGCCTACCTCCCCGCAAAAGTCCAGCATACCATATCTCAGAAAGTCAGAATTAGTTTAGGTTTTGGTTGTTCAAATATATTTCGACTATAGCAAAACATAAAATTACAAATAGCATATAAATTTAAATAGAATTTAAAAATTCAAGGATGATAATATCATGAATAGTATATTAACATTTCGTATATGTAGTTATTACCTATATGCTCATTTCACACCATAGTCATATACTAATATAGGGAAAGTAATAAATTAGATTAGATCTTACACTTAATTTTTTTCTTCAGTATTTATAGTACTTAATGCGCAATGATGTTTTTTCATCTACTGTGTAATGATTGTGTAATGATTATAACCAACTAATTGATGATGAATTAATATGATAAGATTTATTATATATAAATAAACTTAACTGAAGTTAATTTGTCTCTCTCTCTTCTCTCCTCCAGTCTCTCTCTTCTTAATATTTTTTCCGGTATAAATCTGCATTCAGCCAGCCCGCAGTGGGGAACATGGTCACCGGGGAGTAATTCTTGGGTTCATTCCTTGGGCCTCTAGGTTCATCTATCCATAGGAGTTCGCCATTTTGTATTTAATATTTTTTAAAAAAAGAAAACAAAATATTGTCATATTTTTAAAATTAAAAGATAAGAATAAATAAAAAATAATATTAATTGGAAACAAAAAACACTTTTTAAAAAAATAATTTTAATGCCATCGACAAAACACTATACCCTAAATACTAAACCCTAAATGCTATATCCTTAACCTTTGAGTAAATCTTAAACCCTTGGATAAATCTAAAATTCTAGGGTTTATGATTTATCCAAGGGTTTAAGGTTTACCCAAGAGTTCAGGCTATAATATTTAGGTTTAGTGTTTTGCTGACGGTTCTAAAATTACTTTTAAAAAATCAAGAACTTAGAATTTGTCCAAGGGATTAGTGTTTACCCAATGGTTTAGGGTTTAGGATTTAGGGTTTAGCATTTTGCTGATGGTATTAAAAGTTTTTTTTAAAAATATTTTTTCAACTACTATTATTTTTTATTTTAATTATTAAGTTTTTATCTTTTAGTTTAAAAAAACATAATATAACTTGAAAATATTTTATTTCATTTTTTAAAAGATATTAAATATAAAATGGTGAACTCCTATTGGTGGGTGAACCTAGAGGTTCACCCTAGGGAGTGAACCCAAGAATTGCTCGTCACCAGGAGCATCCTCTTCTCACTTACCTTTTTGTTATTTTCTCCGTTTCTCGTATCCTCTTCTTCTATATCGTCTTCCTCGGAATTGTGGCTTAACTTCAACACGGTTCGTTTTAACTTCAACGCGAGCCAGGGTGGGTTGTGAGTGGACGAAGTCGGCATTTAGGGTTTGGCAGTAGCGAGTGTAACTCTTCCGGACTGTCCTAGGCATAGATCGAACCACCAGCCAACAATCAAACAAAAACATCACCGACAGAGCGACCAACACCAAAGGTTGGAGATGAAAGGCCAACCGGCCAGCCAACAATCAAACAAGAACACGACTGATCGTCCAACCCAACACCCTGATCCGGAAGCGCTACGTGACGGGATAGGGAAGATCCGGTCAGAGTCACAAGATTTACTCCACGACTTAGACATGTTCATCCACTAACTCGTTCCGCTAAATCAATGTATAAGGCTTTGCAACCCGTACCAAGAGTAACGGTTTCCGTTAGATCAAGACCTAAGGCTTTTCAACCCGTACCAAGACCTAAAGTTGTGTTGGACCGGACTAATCAATTATCAGAGTATTCATGATGCGCCTATAAAACAATTACTTTATTAATTTAAAGAAATATTCATAGAATAATACAAGACTGGGCCTGGCCTAATGCCAGATCGAATCAACACAACAACTAATAACTAATCATCCTTACTAAAGCAACCTGCAAAAAGGACAATAGAGTTGAATGAGTAACCTTATGTCATCCAGTGAGCTGGCGGCCTCTACCCGCAACCTAGAAACTAATCCAGACAATCCAAAATAACAGTCAATCTAGCCTAAGTAAGCAATCAAAGCAAAGGCTAAACAATCAATCACAATTTACTATCTAATCAAACCGTTACTAAGTTAGATTTGGTCTCATGTCATGATCTGACTTTAAGTAACGGGAACCTGCATGAAAATAAGTCAACAACCAATCCCTAGTTAACCATATATACTCCTGAGTTCAGTACTCATGTAGTGTTAGACACTTAGACTATACAAGTATCATTAACCAGTCGGCCAACAATTAGAGATCAGCCAACCAATGATACCGTATAGCTTATAATGTTCACCACTCTTCACTAGCAATCACTCAACAATATAAAAATCAACTTCGGGTCTACACTAACCAAAGAGACACCAAACCTAATTTGGTAACAAATCCGGAATTAGATCTCAATCTTATAAACCTGCAAGTAAATCAATTAACCACAATCACAATAACAATAAGATACTAACTACTACTCAAGTCCACCTTGTAGCACCATATCTCGGTGGTACACTTACTCTAGGGTTCCATAACCCTCTATGACACTTTAACACAAACACAACATTCTAACCCGGAAAATGGGGACTTCGTGTTCATCCACTCTATCGGCAATATCCTATCTCCCTACCACAAAGGCCAGAGAAGGAACTTTCAACTGAATGAGACCCACAGTCATTCCGGTCACCGCACGACAGCCCACAGTCCTTCGGGTTACTGCCACATTACACCCTCGTGTGATACTCAGCCATAGGCAATGATCATGTCTCTCTGAGTCTTCCCGATCCAGCGTATAAGGGGTTTCCTTGAACCCGCTGAATACGAGGGAGAGGAAAAACTGATCAACCCCCAAAAAAGCCTAGTATGGACGGGTTACACACATACACACAACCCTATCCAAGACTCTCGATTCTACGACACTAACAACTAGTACCAGTAATCCAGTCTATATGGCATAAGATCCCGAGTACTAACACCCAATCAACTAAACAACAATATCATAAATAAATAACTCAACCAAATAGTCACTCCCTTACCAAGAGCTCACTAACCTCAATCAACAAGATTAACTAAATAAGCAAGAATTTAATTAATCCTAACAAGCAATCAACTCAATCAAAATGTTACCTAGATAGTTCAGCCTCCTACTATGAAACTATCTTTAAAGATAACGGGAACCTACACTCAACCATATCAACACACAAGAATAGAAACATGATGCATCCTAGCCCTAGTCCTAGTCAGGTTATTAATTCAATCTTAATTCCATTTCATCTCAGCTTAGTCCGTGCTAAACTGAGTCCGGTTTAATAAATAAAATAACCCTAAGGACTCGACCATGCAATAATGTGAGCATTCTACTCTATATGCAACTCGATCTAACCTAAGTTCCAAGTGGAACTCAAACAAAACCAACTCACAATGTTCTTTGCCAATAAGCAGCTGGTTGATCAGAGTAAACTTACCCAAAATCCAATGCTGACATCTTGAATGAACTGGACCAGACTGATCTGGACTTTGACAGAACCTCCCCTTATACTGGTATGGACATAACTCAACTCGAGCAGAACCTTCTTTAGATGCTGGACGATTCCTTCAGAATTCCGGGCGGAGTATTGAACCATGATCTCGACTGAACTGAACCCGTGGAACTGAATTGAACCATGACCTCGACTGAACTGAACCCGTGGAACTGAATTGATCTTGGACAGGACCTCCACTTGTTCATCAGAGAAAATGACTGTCTTGGACATAATGATTTTGGCAGAGCTTCCGCGTAACAATCGCAGAAAATATTTGATTGGACAGAACTCGCCTTCTCGATGGATTATCGTTATTCAAAAATTACTACTCTCTTTAAAAAAAACTCTCTCTCTCTCTCTCTCTCTCTCTCTCTCTCTCTCTCTCTCTCTCTCTCTCTCTCTCTCTAGCCACATTTTTGAAGTTTCTTTGGTGTGTAATGGATGGCTGAAACTGAAGGGAGGAGCTGGGTATTTATAGAAATCTTCGGCCACTGAGGACGAGCCACACTAGCGACTATGTGTCAGCCGACATGCTTCCGGTTGTATGCGCGGTGACACACGGTCGCACACATGTCTTGCTGCATGACTCAGTCATAAGTCACATGCAGAGAGACACACCCACGTACAGATGGCTTGTTGCATGGCTGAAGTTCATGCGTCGTGACACACCGCCCTCTACATGTCGATCAGCATGTTTTCGATTGCAGATACTGTGACACTTCGTGCTATGGCATGTCAAGCTGCATGTACCACTCCCATGCACGGAGACACCTAGAGCTAATGCATACACTCAGCTTCTTAGACAGTTGACACCACGTCTGATCACATGCATTGAGACACCTCGAGCTTCTCGGTTCATTTATCTGATTTCGGTCCTTTTGGCATATTTTCGACATGCAATCAATCCTGAATATTTTTCTGATCCCGTTCTGATGCGCTGAATATTTCTAATAAACTTCAAATTAATTCTGAACTTAACAGAAAATATATCTCGAGCCTCCGGCTTCTTCGAAAAAATTTCATAATACCGAAATTAGGGTTTTCGCCCAACTTCGGGTTTTACCGTCGTGCTTCAATCCCATCCTGCTTGCTTCCCGTCCTGGTTAATTCCTGCCCTGCTTCTGACTCATTATGTCTCCAAAATTAAATATTTTACTAATACAAAGTTTTTCAAAAAACTTCGTGCATCGGAAACGTCATGCTTCTAAAACGTCGTACTTTCAAAAAGTTATGCTTCCAAAACATCCGTCTGATCAATCTAACACATTCTCTAACCATGTTCAAGCAGCTTATTCAACCCATGGTTAACTCACGATCTATTCTTCGACCACTTCATATTTTAAAATTTCCCGATCGATCCTTATTGCCCACGACTCGACCACCAAGTTGATGCTCGACCACTCTCCCATTTTCTCCGAACCATGTTAAGTTTTATATGATCAAAACTAAACATTCTTCATCATTCTTTGATTCCCAAAATATTTGCTCCAAATTCTGACTTTGTCGATTTTTACCATTTTACCCTTTCGGGAGGGTTACTACAGCGAGTATATGAGATTTTCACCTTTTCTCGATCTAGTCCCCTGTTGGCGGTGAGAGCACGTGAACGTGAATGAATGACACCTCCTTTCCAGATCTTGTGGGCTTGCGGTTCTTACTCTTGATTTGGAGTTGATTGGTTTGGTGTCGCCGCAGCTTTGTCATCTCTCGGTGTCGTGCGGTGACCTCCTCCCTCTTCTTCCGACCAAATAATACTCTAGACTCTCTTTGGAGACGCGTCTGTCGAGGTCCTAGTGTGTAGTCATTGGTTTGTTTCTCGACTGGGCCGTCTATGACCTGTGTTTCTGACTTCTCCGGCTGCCATTGCTACTTTGTCTCCTCGTTTTTACATTGCTGTTGTGGTGCTATATCACATCTAATTATTGTGGTCCCCTACCATTCTGGCTCTTCGGTGTTATCAATACTCTCTGTTGTGGTCTCTCAGACGAGGCTCTGTATATATTAAATATGACTCATTATTTTTATTAACAAAAGTATAAAATTAATATACATATATTATACTATAAATACATCTATATTATTTATAAATAAATAAATTATATATCATATACTAAATTTATGATAATTTTATATATGAATCATTTACTGTTTTATCAATCAATCTATTAAATATATTTATGAGAGCATGCAATTTCTATAACATACTGGTATTGTTTTATCATGTGTTTTACCAATTAAAGCCCAATTACACATTTTCGGTTATCTGTAAACTTGTGATAAGATATTATTTCCGGCAATTTCAAATGATTTAAATGGAAAAATATGATATTTTACTGATTATTGAATTAGTTTACATTTCTGTTCAGACTCATAAAGTTATTACATAGGAATTAAAAAGAATAGTATGATTTTTATATATTTTTTAATATCATCCATTAATTGAATCATAATTTGTACATACCAAAAACAATAGTTGTAAAATTGTATATGGATGTCACTTCATTGAGGAATGGCTAATTATGGTGGAATTGCTCTAGTTCATGCTTTGGACCAAAATCCAAATAACCAATGATATGGAAAGCAATGTGTGGTTTTCGACGTCGTGTTGTAAATGAAGAAAAATATCAATAAACCCCTTATTTAAAGAGAAATGGTAGGAATGGTTTTGTTAGGTGGCGTCAGATAAATGAGAAGAACACAAAAGAAGAAACCTAATGGAACCAAACTTGCATAAAATGAAAATAAAGATGCTTGAAACTGCAGAAGAATAATCTTCAGATATAAGAAACTACTAAATAATCTCTTCTACTAGCTAGATTCAAGCCTGGCATTGCATGTTTTCAGATGCAAGTGGTGTTACTTAATCTAGATTCTTTTGGATAACAAGACCATTTGAGGTTAATAAATCGTTTCAAGACCCCCCATGAACTTTTGCATAACCATTATTATAAAAACCCGTATCATGAAGTATTCAATATTATGAATTACTCATTCCGTTTCATTTTAATTGTTTTTCTAAGTTTATTCACACAGATTAAGAAAACATATGATTTTATATATTTTCAAGATAAAAACACAATTACCTATACATCTAACCACATTTCAACCAATTGAAAAATAAAATAGAGAATTTTTTTAATAAAATTTTGCATTGAAACTCTAAAAGGACAGTTATTTTGAAACGAAATTTTTTCCCTACAAGGACAATTAAATCAAAACGGAGGGAGTACTAATCTTTGATGGTCATATATGTTTTTCATGCGAGCACTGATCTGACTTACAATTTTTTAATTATCGTATTGGCTTTTGTGACCTTGACACGAGTTAAATAGTGTTCTCTACTTCTCCTAATATTAACTTCCTGGTAGACAGCCAGACATATTTTTGATATTCCCAGCTGTAAGTGTTACGAGTTGTTTGTCCATATAATTATTTCATCCAGAATTAAAAATATTTTTATCTTCATTTCATTTTTGGCAATAATTTCACCATGTTACCTGTCATTTCCCACAAGTTAAACAGAAATGGAGTATATTTTTGTTGACAAAAATGATAAAAGAAACAAATTTAGAATAAGAAAATCCAATAAAGAGAAAGAAATGGTCCTCGGTTAGAGACGAGGCATTTATTATATATATAAATACACACCAAACGCTGATGGCAGAGAAACACAAGTCTTTCCCTCGGATCTTCTCTACATATTGACAGATAAACTGCGACCCATAGTCTTGTTCAGACATTAAAGATCGAAGTAAGTTCTCTTTAACTTAGTTCTCAGAAGAGAAGAAGATGCAGGTCGTCGCCAACTTCGATTTCCAGCCTTCTCCGTTCGCTAACACTGCAGGAGAGATCCTCATTTCTCCGGTAGGCCGCCCAGGTGAATCTTTTGTAAATATCACCGACGTGCTTGAAGGCGCGAGCGACGACTCGCCTCCTAGCTTGGCGGCGGTGAAAGTACAGAAGGTTTACAGGAGTTATCGCACGCGCCGAAGATTAGCGGACTCTGTGGTAGTAGCCGAAGAGCTCTGGTAAATCCTTTTTTTTTGTTGTTGAACAAAGAACTCTGGTTAATTAGAACTTTAACTATATGGAGGGATTAGTTTGAGAGATTAAAGCTAATTAGTGACTGAATGAAGGTGGCAAGCGATGGATTATGCGAGGTTAAATCATAGTACAATCTCATTCTTCGATTACTCAAGACCTGAAACTGCAGTCTCCAGGTGGAATCGTGTGAGCTTGAATGCTTCTAAGGTATGCCCTGCTCCTTTTTGTTTTAATATAAATAAAGAAAAAAAGAGAAGTTAACGTTAGAAGACTGTCAATTAAAAAAGAAGTGACATTTGTGCTTCCTAAAATCAAGATCCATTTTAGAAAATTTAGTGGTAGCGATTTTGATTTTTGGTAAGAATGGAAGATTTCTGTAAAAAAAGTTACAAAATCTGGTTACATACCATAAACATAAATTGTATTTATTATTATCATTAAAATTCTAAAAATATATATTCAGTAAAAAAAGATCCATTTAATATATATATATATATATATATATATATGTTTAAGAATTATTTCTCACTACTATTATCTGAAAAATGTCTCAGATTATTATAATATTGAGAAATTTTTTTTTTTTTGAAAAGAATATTGAGAATTTTTTCCAACTGGTTTAAATAAGCATGTGATTTGGTTATGGTTAGGTGGGGAAGGGTCTGTCCATAGTCGACAAAGCTCAAAAACTGGCGTTCCAGCATTGGATTGAAGCAGTAACTTTTTAAAACCCGTTTTAGCATCAATTTCTTAATCTCTTTTTCTTACTGCTGGTTAATATTCAGATTAATTGCAAAAATATATATGCAGATTAATTGAATTTTTTTGGTATAACAAGTATATACTAAAATATATAGTTTATATTATAATCAGATTGACCCTAGGCACCGGTATGGACACAACCTACATGTGTACTATGAAGAATGGTGTAAAGCTGATGCGGGCCAGCCATTTTTCTACTGGTATGTTTAACCTTCTCAAACCAAATATTCTCTCGGTTTATTTAAACCAGTTATTGCCTAAGGTTCCTTTTGTTATTGTTTTCTTGTGGTTCAAGAAATTGGATTGATATGAATCTTATCTGTAACTTCTATGAAATATTGGTTTTTTGTAGGTTGGATGTTGGAGATGGGAAAGATCTGGATCTTATAGATTGTTCAAGGTCGAAGCTTAAGCAGCAATGCATCAGATATCTTGGTCCTGTATGTGCCATGTTTTTCCTATCAAATTTTAATGTTTTTTCTTTTTACATATTTTGAGGAGCTCTCATGTGAATCTTTTCTCCGGTAAACAGCAAGAGAGGGAAGAGTATGAGTATGTGATCATCGATGGGAAGATTGTTCACAAGTTAACCGGAAGTTTTTTACACACCATGCACGGATCTGAGGGAACAAAATGGATCTTTGTTATGAGTACTTTCAAGCAACTCTATGCCGGTCTGGTAGGTTTTCTTGAAAACCTGTTTAATCTTTGTGTTTGTTATAGCTTGATATAGTTGCTAAGAAGTTCTTTAAGGGTCTTTTTGTTTTGGTTTATGTATACTTCAGAAGAAGAAAGGAAGGTTCCATCACTCAAGTTTTTTGGCCGGAGGAGCTACACTAGCCGCAGGGAGAGTGGTAGTTGACAATGGAGTTCTCAA
Source organism: Raphanus sativus (assembly GCF_000801105.2). Lineage (NCBI taxonomy): Eukaryota > Viridiplantae > Streptophyta > Magnoliopsida > Brassicales > Brassicaceae > Raphanus > Raphanus sativus. The sequence goes on along the minus strand of NC_079514.1, from coordinate 46,030,389 downwards.
GGTAATTTACTAGAATGCTCGCGATTGTTTCATAACACCAGTTTATATGTCTGCATTTGTATTTGCATTTACGTTTACTGTAGTGACTTTTATTTTACATTTTTTTCGAAATAGTAAAAAAGAGTTCTAATCATTATTATTCTCCGTTGTTATGTATGTTTTTTCAGACAATCTCTGCTTACAGTGGACATTACAGGCCGTCAGACGATAGTCTGGAAACCTTTCTCTCGTTTCTCAGAGAGAATGAAGTGAGCCTAGATGATGTTGAGGTACACTATTGTTCTACTCAACCTTATACACAAATCAAATTTTTTTTTGTCATGAACAGTTTTACATTAATCTTAACAAAAATCAACAATTTAGGGGATCCTATGGATAATAACTTTTTAAAATTTAGAGGTCAATGCGAATGTTTCATTTGATTGTATTGAAGAGGAGACTACTTGAGAGCTAATAGTATTAGTTACTTTTGTCTTGTATAGGTGCACAAAGCTAGTGAAGATTCTGACAATTACGATGACTACATTAAACCCAACGGAGATGAAACCAAATCTTTCAAGAAAGAGAATGCAACGTCATGCAATGCAGAGACTGAAATGGATAAAAACGGCAACGGAACACATGAGGAGGCGGAAGGGCGTAGTTACCAGAGATCGCTCTCGGGTGGGCTTGAGAGCCCAAAAGCTGACGTTCCACAGAAAGCAATGTTACAAAGGATCAACTCAAAGAAACAGTCAAAATCTTTACAGTTGGGTCATCAGTTGATGCTTAAATGGTCCACTGGAGCCGGTCCAAGGATCGGTTGTGCAGCTGATTATCCGGTGCAGCTGAGAACACAGGCTTTGGAGTTCGTTAAGTTGTCGCCTCGATACCGGACCAGCACGTTGTCTCCGACCGGGAGGCCTGATCTCTGATCATATGTTTTCCTTGTTCTTTAGTAGAGTTCATCGTAATCTTCTGTGACTTGATTAAATTGTGAGTTTTATTATCTATCTTAAGTTTTTGATGTGTGTTGTTTTCAAAAAAAAAGTTTTTGATGTGTGTCTGTGGGTGTTTTTTTTCATGTTTTCCACCTGTGATGTTGTGAAGCAGAAGGAAAAGAATGCTGTTTGTTATGTTTTGTGTGAAAGCTTTTTCACTCATAAATGTTATGATAGTTCTGTTTCGGTTTTTTATTAACTGAATATACACAACCTAGTTTCTATCTTACTTAAATATTTATTACGATTAATTCTTACATAATCACTATTTAAAAATAACAAAACACATATGCAGCCCAATCGTTGCTCTCTCTCTCTTAAACTTTTCTCCAACTTCTCTCTAAAACTCAATCACCCGTTTGCCTCTCCGACGTCGGCTTCACCGCCGGTGATGTGAGAGGGCTTTGTTTCTTTTCTTATATTTCAGTCGTGCTGATGGCGTTTTTGGTTGCATGTTAACCCGAGAACTCTCTCTCCTTTTTTGGCCATGCGTGGTGAGGAAACCGACGGAGCTGCGGTGGTCCGGAAGATGCTCTCTGAAGCGGGATTCCAGATCTGGTGTCTCTTCCGTAGCATCTGCTAGAGGACGGCGGATGGAGGAGATTTTTTTCTCAGATCTGGTACCTTTGTGGAAGTGGCGGAAGTCGTGTCTTGCAGTTCTGGTGAGGTCAACGGAGAGTTTGCATGGCGAGTCAAGATTGGCTGGTGAAGGTCGTTTTCCCCAGCGAACTTCACGGCTCCGGCGAGGTTCACAGAGGCTTCTTTGGGTCGCTCCCCCAACGTCTTATTGTGGTTGCCGCCGGAGTAGTTACAACTGACCGGGAGAGCTCGAGATACACGTTGTTGAAGACGGTGAGCAAGCTCTAGAGAAAAAACGGCGGAGGCTAGGGGACGGCTGAAACGTTTTTAGATCTAGGGTTTTGTTTTGTTCCGGTTTACTTCGGTTTAAGCTGGTTCTTTTTTCGGGTTAAATTTTCATTGTAATCATTAACCATTTTCCGGTTTAAGCGGATAATTAATATAATATAATTAAAAAAAAAATAACAAAACAGCATATACAATTAAATATTATAAAATCTATACTATTAAAGCATGATCCTATTTTAAAAAATTAGGATTATGCCCCTGTATTTAAATATATTTACAAGTCTTTCCATTGATATTTAATGTAAACTAAAAATAGAATATTCTCTATAACTATGGTAATTAATACTTTCATATTTTTTGAATAATAATAATTTTAATTTTTATGCAGTATATACTTTTCATTTAATTTGAATATCATTTTTCATCTATAATAATATTTAAAGATCGAATATGAATATATACATGTAAATTAGAAAATTATATTATTATGTCATTTTTAAATAATAATAATATGCCAATTTTGAGTGTTCATTTTTAAAAATTATCTTAAAATTAAGTTTTGGATCTTAACATAAATAAAAATACAAACTTATTATAGTAACCAAAAAAATAATAATATTTTCATATCAATAATAAAGTTTCCTATTACCATTGTTTCATTTTCTTCAAATGACATAATACAAATCTCATTAAAATCTAATAATTATTTTTAATTTTATAAAATATTAAGAAGTATGAATTATTTAATAAATATTTCAAAAATAATATTTTTTTTTGTTTTCATCGGGTCATCTCATATCGGATCTTAAGTTAATTGCGGATTTTTAGATTTTTACCAGGTTTTCTAAAATTATAATTACAATTCTTTTTTATTAAATTAAACTGAATTATACACATATCATTAGATTTATCGGTTCAATCATAGGTCTGAGTTGTATATGAAAACACCACTTGAAAATCAATTATTATAATAGAACAATTTTTTTTTAAACACAAATAGAAAACTTTAAATTATTTATTCTCTAATCAAAATTACAAATTCAATTAAATTTTATGAAAATAAAAATATACCCGGGTTTTTAAAGTGCGGATCAAAATTTAGTTAATACTATTAAAATAAAAACACAATTTGGACCTAACTTTTGTTTACAATTTGGATAATACTAAATCTAGACCATTATATCAACTATGCATTTTAATATGTCTGTCTAGCAACGTAATAACTTAACTACCTCAACTAAATATTTTAATACATCTAAAATAAAATAACTAAAAATATAATCTTATATAATCACTATTTAAAAAATATTAAGACTTTATATATATTAAATAATTAATAATTTCGTAATTATTATACTATTATTGTTAATTTATTTTTGACTTACATACACAATATAAAATTTATAATATTTTATATATAAATTAAAATAATTATTAATATTGTATTAATTAATAAATATAGTCAAACAAATTAATCTACGAAATAATTTGTAAATTATAAAACTAAATCAAAGTATATATGCACACAAAATAACAAAAATTCTTAAATTTCATAATATACATTAGTTTATAAAAATAATATAAAGTAATATACATTAGTTTATAAAATATTATAAAGTAAACTAAATAGAAATTTTTTTTCCTATTTCTAGATTTTCTTTTTGTGTTTATCTTTAATCTATACTAATAAAAGTAGTCTTTGGAGGCTCCAGAGAACGTCTAAATCATCGAAAATTTCTCCCAAAAGATTACATGTGGCATTGCTAATAAAAATTAAAAAATAAATAAAAAGTAAATATACGATATAAGGAAACATAAATAATAAGTAGATATACAATATAAGAAATAGAAAAATTACATTAAAAATCTATCTAAAATATTTATAATAAAACAAATAACAAGTAAATATACAATATAAAATAGAAAAAATACATTTAACATTTATCGTAATATTATAATTTGATATAAAATAAAAAGAATTAGAAAATAATTAAATTATACATCTATCTGAAATATGTATAGTAAAATAAATAATAATTAAATATACAATATACGAATAAAAATATTACATTAAATATATAATAATATTATAATAAATAAATATAAAATAAGAAAAATAAATAATAATAAAATATGCAATATAAGAAATAGAAAAACTACACTAAATATTTATCTGAAAATGCATAATTAAATAAATAATAAGTATATATAGAATATTAGAAATATTAATATTACATTGAACATATATCGTAATATTACAATTTTATATAAAAGAAAAACAATTAGAATTAGTAATTATACAATATACGAAAATAAATAATAAGTAAATATAATATATAAGATATTGTTGAAAAAATACAATATAAGAAATTGAAAAAAACTTTGAACATCTATCTGAAAAATATATAGGTTTATTATTTATAAATATTTTTATTTGTTAATAGACAATATAATAAAACAAGCATAGAATATAAGAAATAGAAATATTACATTCAAAATATATCATAATATTATTATTTGATATAAAAATAAAAAAGTATAATAAGTAAATATACAATATAAGAAAAAATAATCAATAAGTAAATATACAATTAAAATGAAAAATAAATTAACATCTATCTAAAAAGTAAATAGTAAAATAAATAATAAGTAAATATAGAATATAAGAATAATAAAAATATTATATTAAATATCTATCGTAATATTAGGATAAAAATAAACAATAAGTAAAAATAAAACATAAGAAATATAAGAAATATAAAAACTACATTAAATATCTATCTGAAAAAATATATAGTAAAATAAATAATAAGTTAATATACAATATAAAATAGAAATATTACATTAAAAATTTATTGTAATATTACCATTTGATATAAAAAGCAAAAAAATTAGAAAAATTATATATTCAATATAAGAAATGAAAAAACTACATTCAACGTATAAATGAAAAACATATAGTTTTACATTTTTACTATTCGAAATATTTTATAAGTAAATATACAATATACAATATAAGAAATAGAAATATAATATTTCATAATATTAAAATAAATAAATATAAAATATAAGAACAAATAAATAATAAGTAATAATAATATATAAGAAATAAAAATATTACATTAAAGATCTATCGTAATATTATCATTTGATATAAATGCAAGAATAAGTAAATATACAAAATAAGAAAGATAAAAATAAGTAAATATACAATATAAAAATAAAAAAATTAAATTAAACATGTATTTGAAAATTATAGTAAAATAAATAATAAGTAAATATATAATATAAAAAAAGAAATATTACATTAAACATCTATCATAATATTAGATAAGTAAATATATAATATAAGAAATAAAAAATAATAAGTATATATACAATATAGGAAGAGAAAATTACATTAAACATCTATCTGAAAAATATATAGTAAAATAAATAATAATTTAATATACAACATAAGAAATAGAAATATTACATTAAACATCTATAGCAATATTACCATTTGATATAAAAACAAACAAAATAGAATAAATAAGTATACTGTATAGAAATAAATAAATAATAACTAAATATCCAATATAAGAAATTGAAATACTATATTAAACATCTATCTGAAAATGTATAGTTTTACTTTTTAAATATACAATATAAAAAATAGAAATACTACATTAAACATCTATCTGAAAAATGTATAGTTTTTACATGTTTATTATTTCCAATTTTTTATGTGAAGAGACCGTTTATCTCGTTCTCAACCACATTGTTGTAAATGTCTCTGTCATTCATATGACAAAGAAACTATCGAAGGTGAAATAGTCACAGGTACACATACTGGTAAAAAAGTCTCATTCCAAAAAATCATTTTATCTCTAATAGCCTGAGACCATCCATTCATACTTAAGAAAAGACAACTTCTAATAAGAGTATGGTATGCAATGACCATAAACAAGAGTCAAGGACAAAACTTGAAATTAGTTATTCTATATTTGCCTAAACCAATTTTCAGTCATGGCCAGTTATACATTGCTCTCTCAAGAGTAACATTACGTGAAGGTTTAAGCATTTTACAAGAAGAAAAAAACTCAGCAACTGGAGTGAATAACATTTTCTACAAAGAAGTCTTCAATAGCATCCCCTGTAATAAGGTCCGCAAATCATAAACAAGTCTATATATATATATATACACAAAAAAACATTATACATGTCTATTCACTATACAAGTTCTTAAATTTGACGGGTAAAAGGGAAAATGACACCAACGAAGAAAAAATGAGAAAAGATAGAATGCAGAGATGAAAAGAGATTAAATAAATCTTCTTTTATAGAGAAAAATATATTTGGACAAATTTACATGCATATAGTGAAGAACTAACTTACATGAAGTATTTTCCATATGACTTCATCACTCATATGATGGTAGATAGTATTGAACAATAACTAAGAAACCAAGTATAGATCTATCATAAACAAACACACCAGCCATAAACAATACCGCGATTAATATTAAAAGTTAAGGAGTATATCATACTGATCTTCAAGATGTACATAGAGCATGATCTCAAAAACAACAAGTAGTAGCTTTGCCATCACATAATGAAAAAGTGTCCACTGCCATAAACCGGAACTCTAAAAATTACAAAACAACATGATGCTAACAAAGAGCAAGGTGATAAACACAAAAAATGTCATAGATGGAGCAGACAGTATATAGCATGAAACGGCCACAAGGGTGTAAATATAAATCTGCAAAAAAGAATAGAGTCAAAGGATGATAAAGACTTATACTTTAGACATCACTAAAAATGCAAAGATCCAATTTCTATAGCTTGTACCCAATACCCTTTTTGGCACAACTCACAATTCAAAAATTTGGTTGTGTGGAATTGAAGATTTTGCGTAGAAAATTTTCAAAGTATATCTGCTGATTGAATGTTGCAAATTCATATTTGTTGCATGAATATTGCAAAATTTGCAATGAATTATGTTCTTGTTATACGTGTTGTATTAATGTGATGAAAAAGTTGTAGCAAACTTAAAACAATATTACAACGTTTATTTTGCTACTCCAAGTCGTTGTGAATCATTGCTACAAAACACACATAGCAACCACTATTGCAAATTTCTAACAACTATTTAATAAGATCTCCTTCGATTATAAATATATATTGTAGATATTTTGTAACAATAATCAAAACAAAAATGTTTTAAAATATTAAATGCAACCATTTGATTACTGAATTATTACGGCAATTTATACTCCAATGCAACGTATGGTTGAATTAATTATTTTGTAAAGTGCATTGGTTTTCTTTTCACGGGTATAGTTTTTTTAAAAAAAAATTTTGACTTGATTAAATAAAATCATAATAAGCTGGTTAGTTTTTTGCTGGTTAGTTGGATACAAATCATGTTAAACTGATTATTAGATATATTCTGTAACAACTAAAATAACCATATTTTCAACAATCAAAGACGAAACCACCCGACAAATTATAATTATTTCTTTAAAAATTTACACTAAATAAATATAAAATACAAAAAAAAATGAGAGATTATTTTTTACACCGAGCTATTGTGAGGACAAAATGGCCTTCATTGTTTGCTCTATTTCTTCAAGCTTCTCTATCCTTTTTGATCAATGCTGCTTTTGGAAGATCTTTTCTAAAGATAGCAGAAAATCCACCCTTGATTAGAATGACTCCTGAACATAAGGAAACTGTAGTTAAGAAAATAATTTATAAGACAGTCAAAAGAAATAATTATAAGCCTTATACATGGTATTTTGCACTCAAACACATATACCGCCAGATCTCACGTAAAAGCTAAAACACAGGTTTATGTAAAAGCTAAAACATAGGTTTGTGTGTTATCTTGATCTGAGAACATATGCCAAAAAACACACGCCTGATCCTTATACTCATCCAGTGAAATTGAAGATGCTATAGTAAATATAGAAACATATGTGTGGTTTATAATTATAGATAGAGATTTGGGCTATGTATTAGTTTGTGTTCTACAGAAAGTTTGAATATATATATAGAGACAGAGAAAGCAGAATGTCATCTATATATATAAATGTACAAGCGTAAATCTAATCGCGATTATTTAAAAAAAAATGTAATCGTGAGAAATATTTGATCCAAATTTGTACTTATCTAAAGAAGATTTTGAACTGTTAGATAACTGAAATATCAAGAAGTTTGTTATTAATTTGATTAGAATATCTGTACTATTTTAAAATATTTAGAGTGAAAATTGAACGTGGAATTAGGCTATGCAATATTCTTTCTCAGTTGTAGATATGCACAAAACCTAATCATTATGAAAATATGTTTCAACTGAATGAAATGGATATAAACTAGACCAAAAACATTCGTAAATCTCAAATCATACCTTAGGTTTTTAAGAAAAAGTTAATAGTATAGCAAGCCAAAACCAATTAATTTATATAATACGTATTTATCAACACCTGAACCAAATGAAACTAAAACTAACCACAGTTCTATAAAGAGTTACAAAATCCAAAATATAAATATTTTACACTTGTCATAAGAGTTCTTATAAACTGTTACATACTTGTCACATGTTTTTAACGCAAAGTCCGGACGAAGTAGTCCAAGTGGTAAGGACGGGCCTTGGTGGCAAACACCATCCGGGTTCGATCCCCCCATGCGGAAACTACCCTGCTTCGCTCTGGACACCAAAGCGGTATTGGGTTCGATCTAGCCTAGGTAAAGCCCTCCCGGGTGAAGCGAACCGCTGCCTGACCGGGCCCAGGGATTGACCCGCTAAGCGGAGAACCCTGGATTATCAAAAAAAAAAATGTTTTTAACGCAAAACAACGTCAATTCATTATCGTTGAATAGTTCTCACAAATTTACAACATATGTTCATATGTAAAAAGACGTATTACAAATTAGCAACATAGTTTGCAACAAACCAATTTTGTTATGATTTTGCAATAAAATTGTGATAAAATTGTGATGTTTGGTCATCATTACAAAATATTTGCAAAAAATATTGCAAATTTTTAACAAAAAATAAAAGTTGCAAAATTATGTTGCAATATCCAACTTTTCTTGTAGTGAAAAGGTTTCTTCCAGTTTTGTTAGAGCGTTTGTGTTACTGTGATAATAATTGCGTAAAATTGCATTTTCCCAAAACAACAAAACAACAAATGAAGATAAAAGTCTCCAAATGAATATAATTATAGAACTTTTCATTAAGACATTGTATAACAAAAAAAATAACGAAGAAAAGTGAATTTGCATGGTTGAAATTAAAGTTTCCAAATAACCTGAATGTTTTCTTGGAGTCTAGCTCGAAGAATCTTAATTCATAAGACGTCAAAAAACATTTGGATGAGTATAGATATAGACACCTATATTGACTTCGTCTCTATGGAAGAATTTGAAGCATTGGAATGTCTGATACAATTAGACATTTGATAGCCATACTCTCAGACTTTGGGAGTTGATGTCTTCTTCTCCTTCTTTATCCCTTTGTTTGTGAGTTTGAATTTTTTTCTTTGAATAAATACATGTGTTTGGGATTCTCCGAGATTTTTGAAGTATAATTTACAGTTACCTTCATTCATTCAAACTTACAAAAGAAGTTGGATCGAGGCGATAATGAGGAATGAATATCTTTTGTCCTCTTTATTACTCGCTCCAAGCTTTTCTTCTTTATCGGTCATCAAAGAGTGTTTACTGGAAATTCATAACAAAGAGTTTCTCGGACCAAAGTTTTTTCACTGAAACGGTGCAAATCCTGACTTGTTCGTCGTCGTTACCCTGTGTAAGTAACCCAACAACAATCTATTGTTGGATCAATTAAAAGGCCCAATGACTTTTATTGAAAGATGAAAAGAAATGTTATGGGCTCTATGATTATAACCCAATTGAAATTTCAAAATGACATTTTATTTGTCCCACATCGGGTGTGACAAGGAGGAAGAGAGCTGATTATATATGATCCCATGACACCATGGGTTAACCAGCTTGAGAGAGGAGAAGGCTCTCCACGCGCGCGCCGCCGCCGCCGCCGTCCGGCGGGCGCGGGTCTTGGGTCTTGGGTCTTGGTGGAGGGCCTTGGTGTCGGGCCTCCGGCCCGATAAGAATATTCTTTTTGGACCAAGTTAAGCCCAACGTTTGACCCATTTAATTATCAAAAAACAACATGCATTTTATTTTGAAACGACATGTAGTTTGTCTAGAAAATAAAAACGGCATGCAGTTTGTTTTGTCAGATATTTAAACGAGATAAGAGATAAGAGAGAGAGAGTCTTGCGGAGGAAGTTCGCAACTCAACTTCCCTCGATCTCCGCAAGATTTCCGTCCACGTGCAGCTGCTGTTGCGGGAAGTGGCTCGTCTCCTTCTCTTTAAATATCATCTCTCTTCTTCATTCATTTTCACTACTTTTACTTTTCGCAAAACCAACAAAGAAACTCCCTTAGCGTAAGTCTATTTCCGAGAGTGTTTCGTAGATTATAGTTCGATAGGGCGTTCACGAGTGAAGCGTGAATCGTCTGCCATGGTTGTATCCTGGGACTCGATATTTCGCCAGTGCCCGTCTCACTACGGAGCGAATATTTAGAGTTAAGGAAAGAGATCATATCTCGCCTCCATGTTCATTTCGTTACTTTCCTTAACGTCGTTTTGTAAATATATATCGTTTGTATCGACTCCGTTTTTCCTGCTTCTACAATCTTAACTCTAAATCGTTTTCTAAAGCTGTTTCGGGTCGATCTTACGGTTTATAAAACGGTCTATTAAAGGATTTGTAAACGGTTTCTAGAACGGTGTTTGCGATTTGCTTTATAGCACTTCCGCGAAACGTTTCGTACATTTCAGCAACGTGTTTGCGATTTGCTCTCTAGCACTTCCGCGAAGCTTATTTTGCGAATTATCAAACGTGTTATATAAGAATCGTTTCCACGAACACTTTCTTAAGTGAGTTTGTGAAACGATCTAAAAGTCTACATAAACGGTTTCTGCGAACGCTTTAAGCGAATTTGCAAAACATTTATTCAGACTTAAATCGATATGATTTGGTTCAAACACCAAAAATGAAAATCGATTTAGATTATTATTTTTATTTTAATATTAATAATAATTTGTTATTGTTGGATGGAGTACTAATCCGTTTTCATGTTTTCTCAACAGAAAAATGACGGATGGAAACAACACCCCCGTTGACACTACCATCGCGCAAACTCCAATCAACGTTGCTGCAACTGATGTATCTGGTGTGACAACCGCTGGAAACATCCCTGCTTCCTCAACCGCTGCAGCAACAACAACCACTACCCTTCCTGCGGGAAACAGTGCTGATGAAACCACGCGCCGTAGCTTGTTCGGTGCTGGTATTTATCAAACGGGTTCAGGTCTAGGAACCTCAAGTGGTCCGGTTGCAGTACCAACTCCTCCGTCAGTGCCCAGCCTGTTCACTCAAGGACTGATGCCAGACCAGTTTGATGGCAAAAACTTTAAAACGTGGCAGAAGAAGATGATGTTCTTCCTAACAACGTTGAAGCTGGACAAGTTCATCCAGGAGGACAAGCCCCTTGTCCCTTACGGGATTGATGATGTGCACACTCTCGCAAGTGTTGACATTTGGGTGCATTCTGACTTCGTCTGCAAAGGCTACATTTTGGGTCGCCTCATTGACCCATTGTACCGTGTCTACTGTGACATTCCAACGGCGAAGGAGCTATGGAGATCACTTGACAAGAAGTACAGAGGTGAGGACGCTGGCTGCCAGAAGTATGTGGTTGCAAAATTTCATGACTTCAAAATGGTGGATTCAAAATCCATCATGGATCAGGTGGAAGCGTTCCAGCTCATTTGCCATGAAATCAAAGCTGAAGGGATGTCCATCTGCGAGACATTCACAACTCTCAGCTTCATTGAAAAGCTTCCTCCAAGCTATGCGGATTTCAAGAACTACCTGAAGCACAAGAAGAAGAAGATGGGCCTTGAGGAGCTTATCATGAGGCTTCAGATGGAATCCAGGAACCGAATTGCTGACAAGATCAATGCTAAGGAGCATAGTGTCAACATGGCTGAGCACAAAGGCAAAGGAAAGGCACACGCCCATTCTCCAGCAAAGCCTTCGAAAACTGCTGCAGCACTGAAGGCTACTGGAAAAAACTTCAAGAACAAAGGCATTGAAATCAATGCGAATGTGGAGAGATTCAAGGGGAAGTGTCACTACTGCAACAAAGTGGGACACAAGACTGCTGAGTGTCGCAAGAAGATCAAAGATGAGAAGGCTCAGGCAAATCTCACTGAGGAGGATCTTGTTGCTGTGGTGACTGAAGCCAACATGGTTGAAAGCAACAACCCCAGGGAATGGTGGTATGACACTGGTGCAACCACCCACATTTGCACTGATAGGGCGATGTTCAGCACCTATCAGAAAAGCAAGACTCAGGAGAAGCTCAGGATGGGAAACACTGCAGTCTCCAAGATTGAAGGACGCGGCAATGTGATTTTGAAGATGACATCTGGACGTGAGGTCACTCTGACAAATGTGAAGCATGTGCCTGACATGAGGAAAAACCTGGTCTCGGGAACCTTGCTCAGCAAGAATGGATTCGCCACAAGCTTTGAGGCGGATAAGCTCGTGATTAGGAAGAATGGGATGTATTTGGGAAAGGGGTATGTTAAGGATGGACTGGTCAAGTTGAATGTAATGACCGTCCCTCCGAAAATTGTAGCTCCAAAAGTTTCAATGAATAAGAAAGAGCCAGTTGCTTATTTGGTTGAGTCTTTTAATATATGGCACGAAAGATTAGGCCATGTAAATAATAAATCTATACAAAGATTAATGAATTTAAATTTAATTCCCAAATTTAAAACAAGTAAACAAAAATGTGAAGTTTGCGTACAGGCTAAGCTCACAAAAACGCCCTCACCTCGTGTTGAAAGAACTAATAAACCTCTAGATTTAATTCACACTGATTTATGTGATTTAAAATACATGCCAACTAGAGGTGGGAAAAAGTACTTTGTGACCTTCATAGATGACTGCACAAAATATTGTTATGTTTATCTTTTACATAGCAAAGATGAAACCTTAGATAAATTCAAAGAATTTAAACTCGAGGTCGAAAATCAGCTTAAAACAACTATTAAGGTAGTTAGAAGCGACAGAGGAGGCGAGTATGATGGTCCATTCAATTCATTTTGTAAGGAACATGGAATAATACATCAAACTACAGCCCCTTATTCACCAGAATCTAATGGAGTTGCTGAACGAAAAAATCGAACTCTTAAAGAGATGATGAATGCAATGTTGCAGGAATCTGGGTCACCCCAGAACATGTGGGGGGAAGCGTTGCTTACCACTAATTATATCCTCAACAAGATTCCACACAAAATAACTGGCAAAACTCCATATGAATTATGGAAAGGTAATTTACCTTCGTATAAATACCTCAAAGTGTGGGGGTGCTTGGCAAAAGTTGCAGTACCGCCACCAAAGAAGGTCACTATTGGACCTAAAACAGTGGATTGCATTTTCATCGGATATGCACATAATAGTACTGCGTATCGGTTTCTGGTACATGAATCTGAAATATCAGACATCCATAAAAATTCAGTCATGGAGTCTAGAAATGCATCTTTCTTCGAAAATATTTTTCCATACAAGGAAAAACATGGTTCAAAACGAACTCGAGAAGAAAGAGACAACGACAAGGACTCAGAAATTGAGACAAACGTTGAAGTTTCTATAAATGATATCTCAGAAAATGAAGAAAAAGATGAACCTCGGAGAAGCAAAAGAGCTCGAAAGGAGAAATCTTTTGGTGATGATTTCCTAATGGCATTTCTAGTAGAAAATGTTCCAAAAACTTTGGCAGAAGCTATGGCTTCACCCGAAGCTCCGTTTTGGAATGAAGCTGTCAAAAGTGAATTCGATTCTATCATGCAAAATTACACATGGTACGTAACGGATTTACCACCTGGCTGCAAAGCATTAGGTAATAGATGGATAATGACACGAAAACCTGGTGGAAAATATAAAGCTAGGCTTGTAGTTCAAGGGTTCCGACAAAGGGAAGGCTTTGACTATTTTGATACATATTCTCCAGTAACCAGAATAACATCTATAAGGTCGATGATAGCTATCGCAGCCTTAAGAGACTTAGAAATCCATCAAATGGATGTAAAAACAGCTTTTCTAAATGGTGATTTAGAAGAAGAAATTTACATGAAACAACCTGAGGGCCATGTCATTCCTGGACAGGAAGACAAAGTATGCCGACTTGTAAAGTCACTTTATGGGCTTAAACAAGCTCCTAAACAATGGCACGAAAAATTTGACAACACAATGATGTCAAATGGTTTCAAAATTAATGAATGTGATAAATGCATATACTACAAAATTACCAAAAATGCGTATGTTTTGTTATGTTTATATGTAGATGATATGCTCATTATTGGAAGCAATAAAGACATTATCAATCAAACAAAAAACATGCTCAAAGGAAAATTTGAGATGAAAGATTTGGGATTAGCAGATGTTATTCTCGGGGTTAAAATCATAAGAAATTCAAATGGAATTACTTTAACTCAATCTCATTATGCTGAAACAATATTAGAGAGATTTAAAAACTACTCTAATAGTACTGCAAAAACTCCGTTAGATCCCCAAATGCACTTGACAAAGAATTCAGGTGAAGCGGTTTCACAAAACGAGTATGCACGTGTGATCGGAAGTCTCATGTACTTGACCAATTGTACAAGACCAGATCTAGCGCATGCAGTAAACGTACTTAGTCGATATACAAGTAATCCAGGTCATACACACTGGAAAGCTATAACGAGAGTACTCAATTACTTGCGCTACACCAAAGATTTTGGGCTTCACTATGGTAAAGAACCAGCAGTTTTAGAAGGATACAGTGACGCTAACTGGATATCAGATTCTAAAAACTCAAAATCCACAAGTGGATATGTTTTTACACTAGGAGGAGCGGCAATATCTTGGAAATCTACCAAACAAACAGTGCTAGCCAGGTCAACTATGGAATCTGAGTTCATAGCATTAGACAAAGCAGCAGAAGAAGCTGAATGGCTTAGAAATTTTTTGGAAGATGTTCCTATGTGGGAGAAACCTGTACCAGCTATAAGAATACATTGTGATAGTCAATCAGCTATAGCTCGGGCTCAGAATAATCTCTACAATGGTAAATCTCGTCATATTAGAAGACGACATAAAACCATTAGACAACTTATCTCAACTGGTGTAATCACAATAGATTACATCAAATCGGCTGACAACCTAGCGGATCCATTTACTAAAGGTTTGCCACGAGATGTTGTTGCTAAATCATCAAAAGGAATGGGTTTAAAGCCTATAACTAATGAGGATGCTTGACTGCAACCCTACCTATCATGACTGGAGATCCCAAGACGTAGGTTCAAAGGGAAAACAAAATCAAACAGAATCTAACCAAAGCACTTTGAGACAAAGTAGTCTCATCCCAGCTCCTAAAGATGATAAGTGCTAACGAATGAGAGAAGGATAAGCATATGCTTTTAATGATTCCATAGCTTCTAAAGCGAAGTATTACTCAATACTTTTCATGGTCAATCACCTAATGGGTGTGAAATGGGGCCGTTTCTAGGAGAATGAATGCTAGGCTATATTCTCTAAGTTCACTCATGAAAACCAGGAATAGTTCAGGGCCACAATGAACACAATAGAGAACTAAGTTCTACGAGAAAATGAAGCTGCGTTGTGCCTGTTGTCTCGGTCTACATAAAACACCGGTTGGTTCAAGACATCATGTTCACCTTCTGGTAAAGTAAACCCGACAGATATTAACTATGAGTGGTTCAAGGCTTAAAAATGCCACCTACTCAAACACAGTGAATTTTTCGCAAACACTCTCGATAAGTCAGTCTGTCTAGTCTTTAGTTTAAGTCTAGTCAGTAAAGTTTTAAGTTTTGGAGTCTATCGAGTCTGCATTTAGTATGCATATGTTTAGAGTCATTTCTATTCATGTGGGGGATTGTTGGATCAATTAAAAGGCCCAATGGCTTTTATTGAAAGATGAAAAGAAATGTTATGGGCTCTATGATTATAACCCAATTGAAATGTCAAAATGACATTTTATTTGTCCCACATCGGGTGTGACAAGGAGGAAGAGAGCTGATTATATATGATCCCATGACACCATGGGTTAACCAGCTTGAGAGAGGAGAAGGCTCCCCACGCGCGCGCGCCGCCGCCGTCCGTCCGGCTCGGCTCGGCGCGGGCGCGGGCGCGGGCGCGGTAGTCGGTCGTCGGTCGTGGGTCGTGGTCGTGGGTCTTGGGTCTTGGGTCTTGGGTCTTGGGTCTTGGGTCTTGGGTCTTGGGTCTTGGGTCTTGGTGGAGGGCCTCTGGCCCGATAAGAATATTCTTTTTGGACCAAGTTAAGCCCAACGTTTGACCCATTTAATTATCAAAAAACAACATGCATTTTATTTTGAAACGACATGTAGTTTGTCTAGAAAATAAAAACGGCATGCAGTTTGTTTTGTCAGATATTTAAACGAGATAAGAGATAAGAGAGAGAGAGTCTTGCGGAGGAAGTTCGCAACTCAACTTCCCTCGATCTCCGCGAGATTTCCGTCCACGTGCAGCTACTGTTGCGGGAAGTGGCTCGTCTCCTTCTCTTTAAATATCGTCTCTCTTCTTCATTCATTTTCACTACTTTTACTTTTCGCAAAACCAACAAAGAAACTCCCTTAGCGTAAGTCTATTTCCGAGAGTGTTTCGTAGATTATAGTTCGATAGGGCATTCACGAGTGAAGCGTGAATCGTCTGCCATGGTTGTATCCTGGGACTCGATATTTCGCCAGTGCCCGTCTCACTACGGAGCGAATATTTAGAGTTAAGGAAAGAGATCATATCTCGCCTCCATGTTCATTTCGTTACTTTCCTTAACGTCGTTTTGTAAATATATATCGTTTGTATCGACTCCGTTTTTCCAGCTTCTACATCTATCATCAGCCCAAAGCCAAAGGTCCAGTAACAAAATCCACATTTTCAAATGCAGTCAAAACAAGATATAAAGTCAAAACAAGCGTTCTCGCACCTTCAGTACCTATAAGAGCCGTTGCTGGTTTTACTCTCCGAAACGCCTTCACACCTTCACAGTCTGTCATCACTGGCTAATACACTTTACAACTAGATCATATGTCGCTTATAGGAGCTCTTCTAGATTGTTTCTGAAATGTACATAAACCAATGTAATAGCTAAATGAAAGGTATCCTTCAAAGATCATTTTAACCTAAAGCATATCATCGTTTTCCACACATTTACATGGTATTAGAGTCGGGTACAGTTCAAAAGCAAAAAGCAGAGCCCCAATACAGTTCCAGCCTTCAGTTCCCTCCAAGTCTCTGATGAAGATGGCAATGACTGGTATCCCGACTATGGTGCCTAAGCTCATGTGACAGCAAACACAAACTCCCTCGAGTCTGAAACTCCCTATGAAGGAAATAACACTGTTACGGTGGCTGATGGAACGTTCCTTCCGATCACACATGTTGCCTCCAGTACCCTTGCTTCTCCATCAGGTACGATCCCTTTATCTGAAGTTTTGGTATGCCCTGAAATTCAGAAATCGTTTCTGTTAGTATCAAAAATCTGTGATGCCTATCCATGTGGAGTCTTCTTTGATGCTAAAGAAATATGTGTGATTGATCTAACCACTCAGAAGGTGGTAAGAAAGAGAAACAAACGTAATGGTCTTTATGTGTTGGAGGCTCCTGGAGCAGTGGCTTTTTACTCAAACCATCAACAAGCTGCATTAGAGAGCACTTGGCATCACCGTTTAGGTCATTCCAATTCCAGAATCCTTCAACAACTACAACACAACAAGGAAATAAGAGCATACATACCTCCATTTGTGAGCCTTGCCAGATGGGGAAGAGTTCAAAGCTTCAGTTTTTTTCTTCTACGTCTTTAGTTTCACACCCACTAGATCGAATACATTGTGACTTGTGGAGGCCTTCGCCTGTTGTATCACACCAGGGTTTTAACTACCATACAGTTATCATTGATGAATTTTCTCGGTTCTCGTGGCTCTATCCTTTAAAAGCCAAAGCTGAATTCTACTATGTCTTTGTTGCCTTCCAAAAACTGGTTGAGAATCAGTTACCAACAAAGATCAAGATGTTTCAAAGTGACGGTGAGGGTGAATTCATAAATAGAGATCTTACCAATCACTTCAATCAACAAGGCATCAAGCATCTAATCAGTTGTCCGCATACTCCTGAGCAAAATGGAACAGCTGAAAGCCAACATAGACACCTTGTTGAACTGGGGTTATCGATGCTCTTTCACAGTCACGTTCCACTGCAATACTAGGTTGATGCCTTCAGCACTGCGAATGTCATCGCCAACATGATCCCGTCAACTGTTCTGCAAAACAAAAGTCCATATGAAATCCTACACAAACAAAAACCCGAGTACTCAATGTTACGTGTCTTTGGGAGTGCATGATATCCTCACCTGAGACCAAAGGCAGCACATAAGATGGAGCCAAGATCACTTCAGTGCGTGTTTCTAGGATATAGTAATCAACACAAATGCTACAGATGCCTCTTCCCTCCCACTGGAAGAGTTTACATCTCTAGACTCGTAGTCTTTGATGAAGATACATTACTCTACACTGCTCGATACAAGAATTTCGTGCCCAAGTATGAGCCTCCTCTCCTCAAGACATGGCAAACAGAACAGCCGACAAGGGAAAACAGAACAGAGGATCAGATAGCTAGAGCTCTCCCACCTCCAGCGCCTCCTACTGCACCACCAACTGCAGTGCCTGAGCCTGACTCCGTTACTGCTATGGTTCCTCCAGATCCTGGAAATTGTTCAACAGAATCAAGCTCCAGCTCAGAAAGATGATCAAAATGTTTATCCAATGACAACACGAGCTAAAGAAGGGATACACAAACCTAATACTATGTATGTGCTTCTCACATCTCGATACAACACTGAGGCACCAAAGACTATTGCTTCTGCACTCAAACATCCAGGATGGATTGCATCTGTCTCAGACGAAATAACAACCATACATATGCTCCATACATGGACTCTGGTTCCCCAAACTTCTGAGATGAATGTTCTCGTCTGCAGATGGTTATTCACAATTAAATACAATCCTGATGGCGGTATCAGGAAGTTCAATTCCAGATTAGTTGCTAAAGGTTATGATCAGGAAGAAGGCTGGGATTACCTTAAGACCTTCAGTCCTGTTGTCAGAACATCCACTATTTGGATGGTCTTGGATGTAGTGGTTTCAAAAGGGTGGAAGATAAAGCAGTTGGATGTTACCAACGCTTTTCTCTATGAGGAACTTGATGAATTAATGTTTATGACTCAACCGCCAGGATTTTTTGACTCGGAGACACCACATTACGTCTGTCGTCTCACCAAAGCCCTCTATGGCTTGAAGCAGGCTCCGCGGGCTTGGTTCAAGACCATCAGCAACTATCTCATCGATTATGGCTTCACTTGCAGTAAATCAGACCCATCATTTTTTCACATATCACAACAATGATAAGTCTCTGGTCTTGTTACTTTATGTTGACGACATATTGCTAACAGGTAGTGATGATAGTCTCATGCAGGACTTCCTTGATTCTCTCAACAATCGCTTTTCCATGAAAGACCTTGGAACTCCAAGCTACTTTCTTGGCATCGAGATAGAATCTCATAAAGACTCCTTGTTTCTGCATCAGACTGCTTATGCAGAAGATATACTTCATCAAGCTTCAATGTCTCTTTGCAACCCCATGCATACTCCATTACCAACGAGGCTCGATGAACTAGACAAGACACCGTTCTCCGAACCCACCTAGTTCCGCAGTTTAGCTGGAAAGCTCCAGTATCTGATGATAACCAGGCCGGATATTTAATTCGCTGTCAACTTCATCCGTCAGCGAAAGCATAATTCGATGGTCTCTGATTTCAGCCTCCTGAAAGGATTATTCGATACATCAAAGAGACTCTCACAATGGGATTACACATCAACAAGAATACGGGGATGGTTCTCTGTACTTACTGTGATAGCGATTGGGCAGGGTGCAAAGACACTCGAAGATCAACAACAGGGCTCTGCACCTTTCTCGGTGACAATTTGATATCCTGGTCAGCGAAGCGACAGCCTACTGTTGAAAAATATTCACTTGGCTATCAGCTTTGCTCTGCTATCTCCAATCTATCAATACAGTCTAACTGTTCTTCACTGCGATAATCTTTCGGCGGTCTACCACAGTGCTAATCCAACTCTTCACAATCGCTCCAATCACTTTGACACTGACTTCCACTACATTAGAGAACAAGTAGCTCTGGGTCTGATAGAGACTCAACACATTCCGGCCAAGGATCAGTTCGCCGACATTTTCACCAAACCTCTAGCACGACGACCGTTCGCTGAACTTCGAGGCAAATTTGGTGCCACGGAGCCACCCACCCCGAGTTTGAGGGCAGCTGTAAGTAACCCAACAACAATCTCTTATCAGCCCAAAGCCAAAGACCCGGTAACCAAGCCCACTTGTTCAAATGCAGTCAAGACAAGAGATAAAGTCAAGACAAGAATTTTCTCACCTTCAGTACCTACAAGAGCCGTTTCTGGTCTTATTCTACGAAACGCCTTCACGCTTTTACAGTCTGTCATCACTGGTTAATACACTTTATAGCTAGGTTATATGTCGCTTATAGGAGCTCTTCTAAATTGTTCATACAATGTATAGAAACCAATGTAATAGCTCAATGAAAAGTATCTTTCAAAGATCATTTTAACCTAAAGCATACCATCGTTTTCCACACATTTACACCCTGCTCAAACACCCCCACTTCATAGCCTAAAAGACAGAAACAAGTCCGTACTGGAAAAAAATGGGCTCGACGACAAGCAATAAACGTAACTGGAACAGCAACCAAAGCTTCAAATGCCGTGGACTCTATTATTTTTAGTAATCTGAGAGTTTATGAGAGATTGAGAGAGATTTAGAGACTAAGAGAATCAAAGATTGGTAAAGAGATTTCTAGATTTAATAGTAACTTGAGACTTAAGAGAGAAAGAGACTCAAAACTTGCTTAGCCATTTATTAATGAAAGGATTACAAATATATAGAGAAACTAAGACAAGGGTTTCGACAATGAACCTAGACAGGTTACTATACTAAGCATGTGAAGTCAAGGATAAGGGAGGAGCGCCACATTAAGCTAAGCCAATCAGGTGCACCACATGCTTTGGCATCTTGACTAGATGCCTTTTACTTTCCAGACCATGACAGCCTGTATGCGCGCCTCTTCCTTCTTCCCTCAACGGTTACATGGTTTGTAATTCAAACCATGGTTGCGCAGCCTAACCTTCTACACCACTTGGAGTCTTTGCATCACTTTACTTCTCTTCACTTAGTTACCATTGTCACTGTGGTAACTATTGTAATAGTGAATAGTGTGCATTCACTATTCTCTATTCACTATTTACCCAAACTCCCAAATAGTGTAGAACCCTCATCTCCTCCTTAGTCTCATCTTAAGCCTCTCATCTCAACACTCCCCCTCAAGCTTGACCATATGGAACAAGTCAAGCTTGGAAAGCCATGAGATCTTCCTCATTAAAAACCTCACCAAGGAAAACCCATTGGGACAAAACCTTGATGAGGGAAAAAGAGTGAAGACCTCATAGCTAAGGGGATCAGCTCCTCTTGCTTAAATCAATGAGGCCCAACCTGATATGGATGGACTCCATTGTCTTCTGCCTCGCAGCCTTGGTAAACACATCAGCTAACTGATCTTCACTTCTTGTGTAGCATGGTAAGATCACTCCAAGTACAATCATCTGCCTGACCTTGTGGCAATCAACCTCAATGTGCTTGGTCCTCTCATGGAACACTGAGTTGGATGCAATGTGAATAGCTGCTTGGTTATCACAATGCATGGTCATTGGTGTAGCTTGATCAATCTCTAGATGCTTCAGAATCCCCTTGATCCATACAAGTTCATTGGTTAGCTTCAGCATGGCTCTGTACTCAGCTTCAGCACTAGAACATGAGACCACCTTTTGCTTCTTACTCTTCCAAGTAACTAAGTTCCCACCAATGAAAGTACAATAGCCAGTGGTTGATCTTCTATCAGCTCTATCTCCTGCCCAATCTGCATCACAATAGCCCACCACCTCTGTACTCTTGTTGCAACCCATCCAAACTCCAAGACCTTGTGTACCATTCAGATACATCAATAGTCTTTCCACCATGCGCCAGTGATGCTCCTTTGGAGCTTGCATATGCTGGCTTACCTGATTCACAGCAAAACATATATCAGGCCGAGTGATTGTCAAGTAGATTAACTTACCAACAAGCTTTCTATAAAGCTTTGGATCATGGAAGAGCTTGCTATCTTCAATCTCCCCCTCACGTGGGACCTTGTACCCATCCTCCATAGGCATCTTAGCCACCTTGCCTCCATATGCACCTGCATCTTTCAAAAGATCAAGTGTATATTTCCTTTGAGAGATAAATAATCCTTCCTTGGCTCTACACAACTCAATACCAAGGAAGTACTTCATCTCTCCTAAGTCTTTAATGTCAAACACAGATTTAAGAAACTCCTTAGTTGCCTTGATACTTGTTTTGTCAGAACCAGTAATGATAATATCATCTACATACACAAGGATTACAATGATACCTGAGGGTGTAACCAATGTGAAGAGAGTATGATCAAGTTCTGACTTCCTGAAACCTCTACCATTTAAGGTTGTGCTTAATTTGTGGTACCAAGCTCTAGGAGATTGCTTGAGGCCATAGATTGCTTTCTTTAGTCTCAAGACATTTCCCTTCTTCACTAGATGCTCAAGACCAGGTGGTGGCAACATATATACTTCATCCTCTAGTTCTCCTTGTAGAAAAGCATTCTTGACATCCATTTGCCAAAGATCCCACTCAAGGTTCACTGTCAATGATAAGACTACTCGGATGGTGTGAAGCTTGGCTACTGGTGCAAATGTATCAATGTAGTCTTCTCCATATGTTTGAGTGAACCCTCTTGCCACCAGTCTTGTCTTGCGCCTATCTATCTTCCCATTTGGAAGATACTTGATAGTAAAGATCCATCTACTAGACACAGCCCTCTTGCTTTTTGGTAAAGCACTCTCATACCATGTGTCATTCTTGATCATGGCATCTGCTTCAGCATTGACTGAGTCTCTCCATTCTTGTATAAGCATTGCTTCTTCATAGTTTCTTGGAACATAACTCTCATCCAAGCTTACTTGAAAGGCACAATGTTCTTCTGGATATTGAGCAAAGGAGCACACAGCCTGAGAAGGATGCTCCACAGCCTGGGCATTGTAGTACACTCTAGTGTTTACCCAGTTAGAAGCATCCCTCTTGACCCTTGTACTCCTTCTCAAAGCTGGTGGTGAGGCATCTTGTGATATTGGCTCGGCTTGTTCTTGTTGCTGTTGCTCTTGTTCTTGTACACTGTCTTGTACACTCTCACCAGATGCTTCACCACTCTCTTCCCTAGTTACTGGCTGACTCTCTTCAGTTCCATTACTAGCTTCCACACCTTGGTCATGAGAACCACCCGAGCTCTCATCTCCACTTGAGCCACTTGAACTCTCTCCCCCCACATGATCAAGGTTGGAAGTTGTTTGACCCACTGCTTGATCTCGTGGTGGTGTTCTTGTTGTTGATTCTCGAGGCTGATCTTGGGACATGTGGATTCCAAGACCCTCTAAGATGGTTCTCAATGTAGAAGCTCTATCTGAGGTAAGATCCTTCAAATCTTCCTGATTCTGCTCCTCATAGTAACCCCTTTCTTCTATAAACTTCACTTCTCTTGATACTAACACTCTTCTTGTGTCAGGATCATAGCACTTGTAACCCTTTTGTGAGGTGAATACCCACAAACATTGCCTTCATACTTCTAGCTTCTAGCTTGTTCCTCATTTCACTAGGCACCATCACATAGCACAAACATCCAAACACTCTCATATGCTCCAAGGTAGGTTTGTATTGGTTTAATACCTCAAAAGGAGCCTGCCCTTTTAGGACCAGTGTAGGAGTTCGGTTGATCAGATAGCATGCTGTAGTCACAGCATCACTCCAAAACCTCTTAGGCACTTTAGACTGAAGCATCAGTGTCCTTGCCACCTCCATGAGATGTCTATTCTTCCTTTCAGCTACACCATTCTGTTGTGGTGTATAGGGACAACTCGTTTGATGCAAGATTCCATGAGTAGATAGGTGTTGTTTGAATGCATTGCTAGTGTACTCTCCTCCATTATCAGACCTGAAAATCTTAATCTTGGCATGATATTGGTTAGTTACATAAGCTTGAAAATTTTTAAATGCATCAAGCACCCTATCTTTGGTTGGAATGAGTGTTAGCCAGGTGTATTTGGATTTTTCATCAATAAAAGAGACATAATACTTATGAGAATCTCTAGACAAGCAAGGAGCAGTCCAAACATCAGAATGAACAAGATCAAAACATTTCTCATAAACAGTAGAAGAGTTTGGAAAAACAGTTTTACAATGCTTGCCCAAAATACAAGCTTCACAATCATTATTCTCAAAAGAAACACCTGGCAACATCAGTTTAAAAGCCTTATTATGAGGGTGTCCTAGTCTAGCATGCCACAATGCATTTTTACTTAAACCAGAAGCAGAAATAGTAGTAAACGAGCAACTATAATTTGAAACAGGAGCAAGATCTTCAAGCAAATACAAGTCACCCTTGGTCACTCCTTTTCCAATCATCTTGCTGCTTTTAATATCCTGAAACTTCACATCATCAGGGCTAAAGATAACATTACATTGCAAATCAGTAGCACATCTCTTGACAGATAAAAGGTTTGAAGCAAAATCAGGCATATAAAGAGCTTGAGACTCTTTATCAAACAGCTTGAGACTTCCTATTCCTTTAATAGGAATCCTATCACCATTAGCAATCATCACATGACCAGAATGAGGGAGAATGTTCTTAATCAACTTATTGTCACTTATCATGTGATGAGATGCACCAGAATCAACTATCAATGGCTTTGATGCACAAGATTTAGCAATGAGAGCAAGGATGCTAGAAGGCTTGAAAGAATGAAAATGATCAGTCCTAGCAAGGCTAGCAATACTAGAAACAATGCTATCAATGCTACTCATTTCCACAGGATTATCTACCATCCTAGCACCAAAAGAATAACCAAAGTCATTACCAAAGTTACCATGATCCTTGAAGTGTTTTATGATTGCATCAAGGTCGGATTTCTTGATGTAATCATCACAAGGATTGCTGCGGATGGTAGGAGCACCAGAATAGGCTACCAGGGACTTGCCATCACCACCAGTATCCTGCATAGCCACTTCCTTACCCTTGCTAGTGCCAGCTCCACTTGATCCTCCACTTGAGCTCTCGGACATATGAGCCCTCGCTTCTTTGTCCATCATGAACTTAGCTGGCTTCAAGTGCGGATGAAGTATCCAGCAGCTACTCTTCTTATGCCCATGCTTCTTACAGTGATCACAATTGCCATTGAACTTCTCATACTTCCCTTGTACTGCCTTGTTAGCTTGGTAACCCTCTCCTGGTTCATCTTGACTTGCTTTGTTAGCAAGTGATATCTCTCCCTTCTTGCCAAATAGTCCAATGGACCCTTGCTCTTTTTGAATCCGGGAACACACTTCCTCAAGGTCTGGCAGGTTATCTTCTCTTAGCAACTTCAGTATCAAACCATTGTATGCTGGATTCAAAGTGAGGAGCAAACCAAAGACCTTGTCTTGCTCTCTTCTCTTGTTGAGCTCATCAGCATCTAGAGTACTTGGTCTCAACATTTCCAGCTCGGACCAGAGTGATCTGAACCTTCCCAAGTGCTTAGTGAACTCCATATCCTCTTGTACAAGCAGATTGATTGCTTGCTTAATCTCAAACACTCGGCTTAGGTTTGATGTGTTGCCATACACCTTCTTCAGGGTATCCCACAGCTCCTTGGCTGTTTCACAGTAGCTATATGCTTCCAGTATAGCTGGCTCAAGTGATGCATGGAGAACCGACATCACCAACATGTCTTCTTGTTCCCACTTCTCAAGCGCATCACTTGAGGTTTCTTCTCCCTCTTCTCCTTGAGTAAGAAGCTTTGGAGGATCTCCTGGTATGATATGCTTCCAGAGACCCTTGCATCCAACTGTGGTTCTCACCATCCGAGACCACACCAAGTAGTTGCTTCCCTTGAAGCAAACCGCAACCTTGATATTGTTGTATCCACCACCTTCCATCTTGAAAGCTGACACCTTTAGACTTCAACTAACACTTCCTGAGCTTGTAATCACCTGAAACAATACTCAACAATCCCAGACTTGTACTCACAACTCCACACCCGAGAGAAATGAACAGCTTTCAAGTTACCCGCATGAACACAACACAAGAACACTAGTTTCTCTTTGGATCTTCACTAAGGAATCACCAAAGAGCTCAAAGATCTTAGAATCTATCCGTGAATATGACTAAGAACACTAACTTTTCCTTGGATCTTCACTAAGGAATCACCAAAGAAACTAAAAAATGCTCAACTAGTAACCGCAAGAACACACCAAGAACACAAACCTCTCTTTGGATCTTCACAAGGAATCACCAAAGAGTCTTCTCGAACTCAGATTGTCTTCAACCTGGCTCTGATACCATATTATTTTTAGTAATCTGAGAGTTTATGAGAGATTGAGAG